>NC_047129.1:33817896-33930396 GCF_009829125.3 Periophthalmus magnuspinnatus
ATAATAATAATGCACTGGGTTAAACAGCACCTTTCAAGAGCCAAAGTGTTTAAGTTTATTTGTACAGCACAAATGGTACACAAAGTACTTCAAAGTGCTTTACAACATAAGAAAGACCACAGACCAAATCACAGTACAACAAATAATCAAGATATTAACATTAAAAGAGAAGAGGCAGAATAAAAATGTTTCAGTCACATGCACAGACAAACACAACCTCTCAGTCAGTGTTTTTCATACACTCTACACTTGGTGGTGGACAACAAGGGTGTCTTGCCCAAGGACACAACCGTTTCCACTAAAGTCGCAGCTGCCCCAGTGGCAACTGTTCTCCCGTCCAAGTACTGACCAGACCCAGCCCTGCTTAGCTTCAGAGATCTGACAAGATCAACACAAACGATTTCAGCTTCATCATCAGCAAATTTATCAACACATTTCTGATCTGTAAAAGTAAAAATAATACATTTCTAAATTCTATTTAGTTTTTACAGTGTATTTTTAAGGTATATTTTCATATTTATCCTTTACTGCAATATATTTTAATATTTTTGGTTTCAGCATCACCAGATTCACCAACATAGAAATACGGGAACATTTTCTCTGTGAATCTGTCCTTGTGAGAGCAGATCAGAGACATGTCTCCAGCGTCAAAGAAAGACACTGTCCCTTTCGTCACAGTCCAGTCGCACTCGGATCCTCTGAGGGCTCCTCTTCAGGACAAGAGTTTACCAACAACATCATAATATTCTTCATCATCAAGCATCTAAAGACCACAGTCCATCTTTTGGAAGATCCATCTCGCTCTCCCTTCCTGTCGACAGACTCTTTGATCAAACCAATGGCCCAGTTCTGGATGGTCCCCCACCTCCACGTCCCACTGGTGAGAGCCAGAGCTGAAGCCCTCACTGCCCTGGAACCTCTGCATAGTACCAGAATCTCTCTGGATTATCAGGGACCTGTTGTTCTTCAGTTTCACTACGTCTCACCCTCCTCAGATCCTCAGGACACATAGAGCCGTGAGTCTGCAGTGTTTGGGTCCAGAATGACTGGACTGTACTGCACCAGGGCTCTCATCTTCTTCCAGGCGTTGAAGGCCACGTTGGCCAGGACTTTGGGCTGGTTTATCAGGAGTCCTGGTCTGAGCTGTGGGCTGGGCTGTGAGAGCAGAGTCTGTCTGTCTTTGTGAGTGTCTCTGTACTGTGTGAGGAAGTCCATGTTCTGTTTCTTCAGCAGATCTTCCACAGTCAGGAGGTTCTGCTCCACAGTACACAGCTCCTCCCTGATCTGCACCATCTGTGCTTCTATGGTCTGGGTCTGTCTGCTCTGCTCCTGTCTCAGAGCTCTGAGTGCAGACTCCTCCTCCTGTTGGAGGAACCTGGTGTAACCTCTCAAACTCCGCCCTGATGTGACGTTCACAGGCCTCCACCTGCGCATGTGCCAGCTCCTGTATTTGTTCACACTGTGTCTGTTTGTTTGAGGCCTTCTTTCTCCTCTGGAACAGAGACTGCTGCTGTGAGACCAGCTGCTCCTTCTTTTCTCTCGCGGCTGAGTCCACAGTCACCACCTTATGCCCCGAGTGAAGAGAAAACTCACAGGCTGGACACAGAGGGCGATTCTCGTCCAGACAGAACAGAGGCGTCTGCTCTGGGTGTGAGGTGCACACCACAGGCCTCTCTCCTCCTGGAGCCTCCTCCTTCTGTGAAAAGGACACAGTCAGTTCCTTCAGAGCAAAGTTCACATCTAGATGTTCTTTGGAGGACTTCCTGCGACACATGGGGCAGTTCCTGGTGCTGTTCTTGTCCCAGTATTCCTGCAGACAGTTGGAGCAGAAGCTGTGGTGACAGGTCAGAGACACTGGCTCTTTAAAGGTGTCCAGACAAACAGGACAGGTCAGAAAGTCCTCCACTGCAGAGATCTTCTCCATTTGGACCAAAGTCTTCAGACTCACACAGCTGTGTCCTCTGTGTCGCCCTGACAAACACTGACTGAATACTTCCACTGCTTCAGACCTTCACCCTGTGTCAGTGGTGAATGATTAACTCTCATAATCTTCGTCTTATTAACTTCAACTATTCAAATCAGAAGGGTAACTCTTCATTGAAGTGTAACTCAAAGAAATGAGCTGGTCAGAGATTTTACTTGGTTTTGTTGGTTGTGTTGTAGAAAAAATACAATTCTAGATGAAAAGTAATCCATTTGCAAAGGGCAGTGAGTTTTGAAATACAAAAAAGGTTTGTTCTTTGTTACAGCAGAAATGGTCAGGACAGGGCCCATGTCACTGGTGCGGGCCGGTAGACTGTCCAGTGGGGCAACAAAGGTCCAGGAAACGGGCGGACGACACAACGAGGTCCCTGGACGGAAAGCTGAGTCCAGCGGAGCTGCGAGGGACCCACCGAGGGGGCAGAGGACATGAAGAGGTCCCTGGACGGAGAATGATGTCCAGCGGAGCTGCGACGGTCCAGGCGAGGGGCAGATGACACGAGGAGGTCCCTGGACGGGAAACGGTGTCCTGCGGAGCTACAACGGTCCAAGCGAGGAGCAGACAGGTTGGGAGTGGACCGGTTGGTACAGGACAGCAAATGGGGAACAGGCCCGTGAACCAGAGGCAGACAGGTGAGCAGGGTGGGCAGGTTGTATTGTCCGATGAACCCCGAGTCTGCTTGGTCCATAGTTGGCGAGATCGTTCTGTCGTAATGGGTGAGTGTAGCGGACCAAAGGATGCAGACTCGGGGAATATTTACAGGATTTATTGTAGAAAAGGGACAAGGTACAAACAGTGGGTGATCCGGAGGTGAGCAGGTGAGCAGGAACACAGGAAACACAGGGACCGAGGACATGAAGGGACGACAGGAAGACAGGCAGACCAGACGGGCGTAGGGCAGAGCGGGCAGGAGACATCCAGGGCCGGAGCACGACAGGAACACAGGGACAACAGGAACAAGAGAAGACGACACAGACAGGGTGAGGACATGCAGACGATCTCGCCCTGAGTGTCTTTCCCCATCTCCTCTTATCCACGGCAGGTGTGGTGATTAGCCAGATGGAGAGCAGGTGCGCGCGGGAGGAGCTGAGAGCTCCGCCCAGCTCCAGGTACAGGCAGGTGAGGGAGGGGGAAGAGCACACAGGGAGGAAAACCAGGAGCGGATAGTGCGGATCATGACAATTTATTTGTGTTTTCTTACTTTATCTTTGTGATTTCATCTGAAACTTTCTACAAGTTAATCATTTTGTGCCCGTTAATGTTACTAAATAAATGTCTGTGTGGACCCTCAGTCGTCCAGGTCTGATCCAGAGCAAACAACGAAGTTAAATCTGTCAACTGGATAAATCTTGTAGGAGTGAAGATATTTCGCTGCTCGTCTTCAGTTCTGGTCAGATGCTGGTGGCCACTGCCTTTAAATCTGTCTGAGGGGAGGGGCTAACCACACTGAAACTGTAAACAGCTGTTGTCTCCAGTTTCAGCTGAAACTACTCTCTCCAGCCCTTAACGACCCTGCGATTGTTCTCATTGTTCTGGGTCTGAGGATGGAGTTGTAGATGGGGACAGATTATGTCTCAGGCCCCATTTCTGTTTAAGGAAGGATTCTCTTTCCTAACAAAAATAGCTTCTTTAACTCTCCTCTCAAACCATTTCTTTTCTCTGGCTCAGATCTGAACTTCACTCTCTTCAAAGGAGGTGGTTAGTGTCTTTGAGATGGAGCTGCACAGCGGACTGGGGTCCAGAGGAATCTCCCGCCGGTGTTGGTCCATCCTCTTGTGGAGTGTGTTTAGTTTCTCCAGTGTGACGCTCACTCTTCACTGAATGGAGTGGACACATTACTTTGTTTATGGCTCGGGGTTTTGTCCTTAGGGTGAACCAATTTTTGCCTTAAAATGTTTGTGGGTTTGAAAAAGACAGGAATCACATACTGTCTGAAGATAAAGAATGGTAACACCTCTCCTTCTAGGTTCAGATTCCCTGTTGTCCTGTTTTTTAGTTCTTCGATCTATTGAAGGCCCATTTTGGATCTCCACAAGCAGAGAGGGCTTTGTCCACATGTTGCTCCTCCTTCACTTTTCCCTCTGTGTTTGTGGGCACCACTTCAGCTCTGTGTTGTAGTGTCTGGATCACTCCGAGTTTGTGCTGCAGTGGATGGTGTGAATCAAACAGCAGTATGTGTAGGTTTCCTGTAAACTTCTACCTGGAGTCTTGGTCCTCTCCTATTGTTACTGCACAATCTAAAAAGGTCAGTTTGTTCTCCTTGGCTCCAGCTGCTGGGACTGAAAAACTCTGCTGGGGCCTCACGGACAGGTCCAAAACCTGTGACGAGGGCCCAAGTGATGAATCCTTCACTTGGGAAGGTGGTGGTGCTGAATTGTTCTCTGGAGGAGGTGGTGCTGCTGAATCCCTCACTGAGAGAGATGGTTGTGGAGCTGGTGATGACTTCTTTGATGGAAGAGGTGGAGGTGCTGCTGACTCGTTCTCTGGGGAAGGTGGAGCCGCTGAATCTCTTGTTGGAGGAGGTGGTGGTGGTAGTTGTGGTGCTGCTGACACATTGGCTCGGTCTCTGGTTGGCGCAGCAGGAATGCTTCTCTCATTCCTCTTTTCTCTCACTGGCCCAGGACCCTGTCCAGGCCGGTGCCTCAGAGGGTGGAGGAGGTTCTCCGTCAGCACCCTCACTCCACCTCTGCTCAGGTGGGGGCCATTTCCCTTGAACAGATCCTCTCGTCTCCAGAACAGACCAAAGTTCTCAGTGTAGTGCCGTCCTCTGGGCGCACACGTGTGTTCAGCCTGAGGAAGAGCTCCACTGATGAAAGTCTTAACCTCCACTTTAAGCTCCACAAATAATTTAATGAAATCCCCTGTTAAGATTTGAGTCTGTTCCATTGTAGTGTCAACTGCAGCCACGAGCACATCAGCTGTTTAACTCCTCGGTGTTTTGACAAAACGTTTGGCAGGAGTTTTTGTAATCTCAGACAGTGGAGCAGGTTTGGATTCCTCTGTGTCTCTGACAGCTCCGTCTCCTACAGCAGAGCATCTCTGACCTCGACGTTTGTCACAGATCGTCTGTCTGTCGCTCTTTTACCAACGTCATTGCTCTTGTTTTGTGACAAAAATCCATTTTCTGTTTGTATTTTAACATCAACATGAGTCTGTGACAGTGGTAAAAATCTGTTTGTGAACTGTATTTTGGGCGATGTAGATAAATGTAGATATTAGAATTGTCTTTTGTCACTTGTTGCATTGGCTTGGCATTCTTGTCTTTACAAAGTTTTGGAAAAGACACAGTATAACTCAAGTTTAAGTTGAAAGTAGCAGTTTTTTCACCCTCTTCTCTAAAAGTAACTGTCAAGATCCCAGTTCTGGGTCCTACACACACCTGCAACTCATCACAAATCAAGCTGCACCTGTGAGGTCAAAAGGACTGAGGATCCGACACTCAGATCGTCCGTGTGTCCACACTGGTTCTATTCTGCTTGGCTCTGTCTAGTTTTACGTTTATGATCTCAGTACTCAGCTCGTTATTTCTCATTCTTTCTCAGATCCTTGGAACCACTCCACACCTCCGCCTCCGACCCAGTTCTCCACAACTGGTACGAACACCTCAGCCTCCGCAGTGACACCTGCTGCTTTAAGCTGTGAAAAGGCGCCTAATAAATGTTTAAATAATGTAAAATAAAACACTGAACACATCTAAAAGTGATAAAATAAAGTAAATATTGTTAGTCTTTGTGCCTTATATTGATCATGTGCAAAATATCTGTAACATTTAAAGTTTTTTGCCAAAGTGACTGAAAAAAAAAAAAAAATCAATCATGTCCCTATAATAATCTCTTAATCCCACGTGATATGACTCTGAGCAGTGCACTCTGAACCACAGTCCAGTTTATACTGTTTTAATGGAGTCTTTAATTGTTTTATTATTGAACACGTATTTATGATTAAAACTTCTACAATTAAATATAGAACAGAAGGAGTTCAGCAGCAGGAGCAAAAGAACAGTGTCTATTCACATAATAATAATGCACTGGGTTAAACAGCACCTTTCAAGAGCCAAAGTGTTTAAGTTTATTTGTACAGCACAAATGGTACACAAAGTACTTCAAAGTGCTTTACAACATAAGAAAGACCACAGACCAAATCACAGTACAACAAATAATCATCATGATATTAACATTAAAAGAGAAGAGGCAGAATAAAAACCTTTCAGTCACATGCACAGACAAACACAACCTCTCAGTCAGTGTTTTTCATACACTCTACACTTGGTGGTGGACAACAAGGGTGTCTTGCTCAAGGACACAACCGTTTCCACTAAAGTCGCAGCTGCCCCAGTGGCAACTGTTCTCCCGTCCAAGTACTGACCAGACCCAGCCCTGCTTAGCTTCAGAGATCTGACAAGATCAACACAAACGATTTCAGCTTCATCATCAGCAAATTTATCAACACATTTCTGATCTGTAAAAGTAAAAATAATACATTTCTAAATTTAATCTAAATATTTCTGTTTTGTTTTGACAATATATTTTTAAGGCCTATTTTCCTTCACTGCAGTATACTTTAATCTCTTTGGTTTCAGCATCACCAGATTCACCAATAGAGAAATACGGGAACATTTTCTCTGTGAATCTGTCCTTGTGAGAGCAGATCAGAGACATGTCTCCAGCGTCAAAGAAAGACACTGTCCCTTTGTCACAGTCCAGTCGCACTCGGATCCTCTGAGGGCTCCTCTTCAGGACAAGAGTTTCACCAACAACATCATAATATTCTCCATCAGAAAGACCTAAACACCACAGTCCATTTTCTGGAAAGGCATTTCTCTCTTCCTTCTTGTCAACAGACTCTTTGGCCAAACCAATGACCCATCTTGGATGGTCCCCCACCTCCACGTCCCACTGGTGAGAGCCAGAGCTGAAGCCCTCACTGCCCTGGACCTCTGTATAATTACAGAATCTCTCTGGATTATCAGGGACCTGTTGTTGTTTAGTTTCTCCAAATTTCACCCCCCTCAGATCCTCAGACACACAGAGCCACCTGTTTGCAGTGTTTGGGTCCAGAATGACTGGACTGTACTGCACCAGGGCTCTCATCTTCTTCCAGGCGTTGAAGGCCACGTTGGCCAGGACTTTGGGCTGGTTTATCAGGAGTCCTGGTCTGAGCTGTGGGCTGGGCTGTGAGAGCAGAGTCTGTCTGTCTTTGTGAGTGTCTCTGTACTGTGTGAGGAAGTCCATGTTCTGTTTCTTCAGCAGATCTTCCACAGTCAGGAGGTTCTGCTCCACAGTACACAGCTCCTCCCTGATCTGCACCATCTGTGCTTCTATGGTCTGGGTCTGTCTGCTCTGCTCCTGTCTCAGAGCTCTGAGTGCAGACTCCTCCTCCTGTTGGAGGAACCGGTGTAACCGCTCAAACTCCACCCTGATGCGACGTTCACAGGCCTCCACCTGCGCATGTGCCAGCTCCTGTATTTGTTCACACTGTGTCTGTTTGTTTGAGGCCTTCTTTCTCCTCTGGAACAGAGACTGCTGCTGCGAGCGCAGCTGCTCCTTCTTTTCTCTCACGGCTGAGTCCACAGTCACCACCTTATGCCCCGGGTGAAGAGAGGACTCATAGACAGGGCACATTGGTTCTTCTCCAGTGTAGAACAGAGGCGTCTGCTCTGGGTGTGAGGTGCACACCACAGGCCTCTCTCCTCCTGGAGCCTCCTCCTTCTGTGAAAAGGACACAGTCAGTTCCTTCAGAGCAAAGTTCACTTCTAGATGTTCTTTGGAGGATTTCCTGTGACACACAGGGCAGTTCCTGGTGCTGTTCTGGTCCCAGTATTCCTGTAGACACTTAGAGCAGAAGCTGTGGTGACAGGTCAGAGACACTGGCTCTTTAAAGGTGTCCAGACAAACAGGACAGGTCAGAAAGTCCTTCACTGCAGAGATCTTCTCCATTTGGACCAAAGTCTTCAGACTCAGTCCTCTGTGTCCGACGTCCTGACAAACACTGACTGAAGACTTCCACTGCTTCAGACCTTCCTCCTGTGTCAGTGGTGAATGATTAACTCTTATAAACTTGAGATCTTCATCTTATAAACTTCAACTGTTCAAATCAGAGCAGCTCGAGTTTCAGTGAAGTGTAGCTCAAAGATATGAGCTGGTGAGAGATTTTACTCAAAGAAGTCTCCAGTTGGTTTTCATGATTGGGACGAGATCTTTGTTCATTAGAAAAGACGGAAGCATGAGACGATATAGCATGAGACATTCATTTGTCTCACCGAGGGGTTGGGTTATTTTAAGGAGGAGCTAGATGACTGGACAAGACTGAACGCAAATTTGGGCGACAATAAAACAGCAAAAAGCAGATATAAACATAAAACAATAATCTCTCACCGAACACTGACTTGATCTTGTGACAACGAGCTGTACTTTGAGTGGTGTGACTTACGCCTGAAACCATAAGCACTATATAAAAAGCACTATATAAAGACACACACACTTTTTTCTCACTGACATGTAATCAGTCTAACACAGTTTTTTTCTTGTTTTTCGCCAGATCCCGCTCCATGGAACTACCCTGCACCTCCGCCTCCGACCCAGCTCTCTATGGCCGTTATGAACACCTCAGCCTTCAACCCTGCTACCTACGACCGGCTTGAAGACGTCAGCCTACAACCCCGCTCTCTACTATCTGCTCCGTCAGTTAACATTCACATTTCATTGTTTGCAATAAACTGTCAAACTTTTACTCCGAGTCTGAATCTATGATCCCCCAGACGTCACGACTTGAGCGATCTGGCCAATATGGATCAAACAGACTTGGGGCCAGACCAAATGCTACATCGGGCATTTTCCCAACACAAAATTATGATTAGACAAGATGAACAGAGTATCCGGTCCCTACTTGAAGGTAACCAAGCCCTGACCCAACAAGTCACTCAGTTCACGGATCAGGTTTCCGCTTGTGCTCTCTCCAGTCTCCGGCCCCTGCTGTAGTTGCCTCTGCTGTTCCCTGGAGTCGAGGTGCACGGATCCAGACCCATACTCAGGTCAGCCCAGACACTGCCGTGGTTTTCTTTTTCAGTGCTCCTCTGTGTTTCAACAACGTCCAGCTTGTTTTACATCAGATGCTGCTAAGATACATTACATGTGTGGATTATTGAGAGTGAGAGCCCTTTAGTAGACTGAGGCAAAGTTCTCTAAAACCGATTTAGACCAAGTGACTTATGATGGGTTTGTGGGAGAATTCAAACTTGTCTTCGATCACCCAATCATTATCAAGCTGATGCCTCTCTCCACCTGTTAAGTCTCTTTCAGAGCACCAGATCTGTGGCTGACTATACCATTGGATTATGGACACTGGCTGCTGATGTTGACTGTACTGACAGCACATTAAAGTCTTTGTCAAGGGCCTAAGTGACAAATTAAAAGATTAACTGATTTCTCGTGATGATCCACCTGACCTTAAATCTCTGATTTCTCTAGCGTCTGCAAAATTGTCAAAGAGAGAGATGCCATTCTCCGCCCCGTATTCTGAGTCACTCTGTCCTCCCACAGCAATCCAACCTGTCTCCTACGTCACCTCCACCAGATGCTCCTACGCTGTTGGGCTGAGCACACCTTACTGCAGAGGAGCATCAGCGCCGCCGCCAGGCATGTGAGTGCCTGGACTGTGGGAGACAGGGACATTTTCTTGCAACTTGACCAGTTCGGCTAAAAAGGGGGCACTCATCAGTAGGACTGGGAGTACTGGTGGGCCAGCAATCTGTCCCAGATAAGCAAGACAATAGACTACAGATTGATGCTGCTTTGTGCTTTAAAACAGTGACATTACCCATTCTGGCCCTCTACTTTGGGGCAGAAGAGGACTTCATAGGCCAGCAGGTGGCCGAGCAGTCCAGGATTGGGTTGGAGCCACTGTAAAAAAAAAACATTTATGGCCCTAGCTCTGAATGGGAGGCTACTGGCCGGGGTAACTCATGTCACAGAACCCGTTTCCTTAGTTTTGTCATGTAATTGTAGAGGCTGAAAAACCAGACACCCCTTTAAAATTTTATTTTACAAGTCATGTGGTCTCATTATCTATTTCAAGTTAAAAAAAAAGTGCATTTCCTTCACTGGCCAGTAGATGGCGAATATTGCGCAGGGTAGCAGAAAGTAGACTTGAGCGCTGCAGAGGAAGAATCAATCCTCTCTGAAATAAATGCAGCTCAAAACGTGCTCTCTATCTACTCTTCTGCTTACAGGTTTGTAACACCAGAATTATTAGTTTATGTCAAGTATCAGAGTGTGGGAGGTCGAAGGTTGAACTGAGGGTCATGTGTAGAAGTGCAGCGTGGGTCAAATTAAGTCAAACAGTTAAGACAAAGGACATGCTGGAGTTATGTGATTTGTGACAATTGTGTTCTTTTTATGGTTTATGTGGCATTGAGTGTACATTTTGAGTTTGTGGCCAGGTACCTAAAGGGCTGTGGCAGAGGTGTGTTAAGCACATGGTAATGTTGGGCGGGAAGACACTGGCGCCATCTTGTGGACACTTGCGGGATTGTCAATTTGTGAAACAGGGTGAATTGGCTGAACATGTCATGGGTTATTGTTAGAAAAGTTCAATTGAGTTAAAGATGAAAACATGAATCAATTTTTTGTAAAATTGGTGTTAAAAATGTGTTCACTGTGTTGTCAATGTGTGTAAATATCAATGTTATATATATATGGATTGTCGTGTGATGTGCAGAGGAAGAATCAATCCTCTCTGAAATAAATGCAGCTCAAAACGTGCTCTCTATCTACTCTTCTGCTTACAGGCTTATTTCAGCGAGGCATATGCCCTCTGAACCGCTGGTCAGAGGAGCAACAATTTTGGGGGCTCGTCCGGGATTAGCGCCATCTGCTGTCTGGTGCTAATCAATGAAGAACCAAGGGAAGCTGACAACCTGTTTCAAGCTGATGATCCAAACAGAATCCTGAGAACCAGCCATGTCTGCACTACGTGACCTGAGATGGGAAATCCAGCAGGAACTTCACCAGCTGACCAGTGCCCGCAGCAGAGATCTTCTCTACAAGCTGGCAGAGTCGTTCAAAGATGAGGTGGAAGAAGAACTGCCAGGTGCAGAATCGACCGAGGTGGAACTCTATGACTTCATTGTTGACTTTCTGAGAAGTCCACAACTGAAGGGCCTCGAGGACCAGGGGATGTCTCGCCTGCTTGCTTTCCGTGACCTCATCGGAGAACTGCAGTCGCCACAACCAGCTGTGGAGGAAGTCGCTGTGGTGTTGCCGGACAGTGAAGTGGTCGTTGTAGCTCCTGTGATCAGTGAGGATGCTGCACCTTCAGTCGTCACAGTGAAGTCGCCATCTCCATCAGTAGTCGCTGATCCAGTTACAGGTTTAGTCAAGCTGTCTGAACTCAAATCACTTTTTCCACATAGAGAGTACAAGATTCATGGTGGTCAAATTTCTGATTTTGATTCTGATTTGAGTTACAACACTTTGGGTAAACAGATTGATGAAGGGTTAAATGAAGGGTTCACAGAGGCTGAGATTATTAGAACAGTGTTAAAGATAATTAAGCCTGGTACTTTTAAAGATATGCTTGTCACCAAAGATAGCCTTACAGTGTCTGAGTTAAAACGTTTCTTGAGGGCACACCTAAGGGAGAAAAGCAGCACTGAATTATTTCAGGAGCTGAGCAATGCTAAGCAGTATGACAAAGAAACACCTCAGCAGTTTATGTATAGACTTATGGGTCTTAAACAGCGTGTGCTGATTGCATCTAAGAACAATAGTGGTTTTCATTATGACAGTCAATTGGTACAAGGTGTTTTCCTTCATTCACTGTATCAAGGTATGAATGAAAAATGTTCATTTGTCAGACGAGATCTTAAACCTCACCTCTCAGATCTGAGTGTCACAGATGACTCCATTTTGGAGCTCATTTCAAAAGCTGTTAGTGAAGATGCAGAGAGACAAAGTAGATTGGGGCAAAGTCAAAAACCAAAAACTGTCAATGTTAATACAGCACCGGTAGAGAAAGACAAAAATTCTGCTGAAATGCAAACTGAAGTCCAAGCCAACCGGGCTGCTATACAAGAATTGACAGCTCAGATGTCCTCTCTAACCAAAAGTTTAGGAAAAGCTCTTACACCAATGGTCAATGCTGTAATTGATAACACCCGTTCTACAGCCCCTACCTCAAGACAGCCAAGTTCAAAACCTGAGATTAAAGGAAAGTGCCAAAAATGTATCATCCAAGAGATTGAGCACTGTATTCACTGTTTCAGATGCGGGAAGGAGGGGCACAGAGCAATAGGCTGCCTCCAGAAAAGCAGTGTGTCGGGAAACGTGAGGAAGTCGCTGGGGAGGGACCACCAGTGACCGTTCTGCTATTAGAGTCCCACCCCACTGAAAAGGTGAAACAAAATCAAACCCCAACTACTGCTAAGTCCCAGAAATCACAAAAGGTAAACAACAAAAAACATGTGGCACAGCTTATTGGCGGTAGGTGTATGATCAGTTGTCGGTTAAATGGAGTACCACTACAGATGTTATTAGACAGTGGGGCACAAGTTAGCATCGTGGAAAAATCATGGGTACAAACAGCTTTGCCAAATGTGAAAATACAGCCACTTGAAAGTTTATTGTCAGACCATCCACTCAAAGTCACTGCAGCAAATGGGACAGATGTTCCCTTTGAAGGGTGGATCGAAATTCTACTCGAGATCACCAGTACGCATTATGGTTCTGTATCCCTCTATGTCCCAATGCTTGTCAGCCAACAAAGTGTAAGCACGCCTCTCCTGGGCTTTAATGTAATACAAGAGATAATAATGGGAAACAGTGACAACAGTAACCATATAAGCCTAGTGGACTTACTGTCAGAGACCCTGAAGGCCCAGAAGTGTAATATTGAGTCACTTATCTCTGCTGTCCACACAAAGTCCATTGAAACTGACCCAGAATGTCCAATAGTCAGAGTAGGAAAAAAAGGGCTCACTGTCCACAGTAACCAAATCCTTATGGTCAAATGTCATGTCAGAGCATATCCTGGTGGAGGCGAAATGTTGTTTGAACCAGCTGTGAAGTGTAACTTAACGGAGGGATTGGAGTTGTTCCCCGCTCTTATTGACGTACCCCCTGGTACTTCAAAGACTGTCAAAATCCCAATCCAGAACTCAACGAAACATGACATTTTCTTGCATCCAAAGACTCTGTTAGGGCTTATTGAGCAGGTTTCTGAATATAAACCGATAAACATTTGTCCTGGAAATGTCAAACAAACCAACCAAGCATTTTGTTGTGTAACTCAAGTGGCACGTGACAGTCAAAGCGAGGATAAAGAGATTTTAAAGGCTGCTCCTTCGTCCTTGAGATGGCATCCAAATGTTAATTTAGACCATCTCTCAGAGACTGATCAGGAAGTCGTCCGCCAAATGCTCTATGAACAGTCTGATGTGTTTGCTCATGAGGAAGGAGACATCGGATGTATTCCTGGACTGCAGTTAAAAATCAACACCACTGACAACACCCCTGTGCAAAAAAGTTACAACTCCATTCCAAGACCACTGTACAACGAAGTGAAGGAGTACGTTCAAAACCTTCTAAACAGGGGCTGGATCAAGAAATCGGTGTCCGCTCATTCGTCACCAGTGGTGTGTGTGCGTAAAAAGGACAATGCTTTACGCTTATGTGTAGACTTTCGTGAGCTCAACCGAAAAACTGTACCTGACAGACATCCGTTGCCACGGATACAGGATCTTTTGGATAGTCTCGGAGGAAATTCCTGGTTCTCCATCTTAGACCAGGGCAGTGCATATCATCAGGGTTTCGTTAGCGAGGAGTCAAGGCACTTAACTGCTTTTAGCACACCCTGGGGTCTGTATGAGTGGGTGCGGATCCCGTTCGGTTTAACTAACGCACCGGCCACATTCCAAAGGTGCATGGAGGGCGTGTTAGAAGGGATCAGAGATGAGTGTTGTGTGCCTTACTTAGATGATGTACTGTGTTACTCTGAAACCTTTGATGAGCATGTAGAGCATCTCAGACAAGTCCTCTGTAGAATGAGACAACATGGCATAAAACTTCGCCCAGCTAAGTGTGAATTATTCAAAAAGCAAATACGTTACCTTGGTAGGCTAGTGTCAGGCGATGGAGTACAAGTAGATCCAAAAGACTTGGATGCTGTAATCGCTCTGAAAGATAAGAAACCCCGCACAATTGGAGAGCTCAGAACCCTACTGGGATTCCTGAGTTATTACCGCTCATTTATCCAGGACTTCTCACGACTGGCGAGGCCTTTGTTTGAACTCCTCCAGAGCTCTAAGGACCCAAACAGTGCATACGAATCAGCACCAAAAAGGGGTAAACGACAGCTAAAGAAAGGAGACAAAAACCAGTTGCCTTCCCGCACACCAATAACTTGGACAAGTGAACATCAAGAAATTGTGTCAAAGTTTGTGGACATTCTAACCAATCCGCCCATTTTAGCCTATCCCGATTTTGACCTCCCTTTGTTTTACACACTGATGCGTCAAACAGTGGCTTGGGAGCGGTTTTGTATCAGAAACAAGAAAACAGACTCAGAGTGATTGGCTATGGCTCGCGAACTCTTACACCGGCCGAGAAAAATTATCACTTACATTCCGGTAAACTCGAGTTCCTAGCCCTAAAATGGGCCATCTGCGATAAGTTCCGTGATTATCTGTATTACGCTCCAACCTTTACCGTCTATACAGATAACAATCCCTTAACCTATGTACTCAGTTCAGCCAGGTTAAATGCCGTGGGTCATAGGTGGGTCGGGGAGTTAGCAGACTTCCATTTTGATATCAAATATAGACCAGGGAAAAGGAACGCAGATGCTGACATGCTGTCCAGACACCCATTAGAGCTTGATCAGCAAATGGGCGAGTATACTGAAACAGTTTTGCCAGAAGTAGTGTCCGCAGTATGGCAGGGTAGTAAGGCAGCCCAAAACAATGATGTGCCTTGGATAGCTGTTTTACAACTAAGTTCTAATGACAACAATGCACCAACAGACAGTGTTTTGAGCATGACACCCAAAGACATCAAAGCTGCTCAACAGGAAGATGAGACAATCAAAGAAATCATTTCACTCAAACGCAGAGGATGGACTCCAAACGAGAAAGAAAAACGCACAATGAGTAAACAAACCAGGAGACTTTTGTATGAGTGGAAAAAGTTGGAAATTGACAATGGGCTATTGTACAGAAAAACAGAATGCAACAGACAACTTGTCCTCCCTGAACAGTTAAGGCTATTAGTGTTAAAGAGCTTACACAATGACATGGGCCATGTTGGCTATGACAAAGTGATTCATTTGGCCCGTCAACGTTTTTATTGGCCGTATATGCAACAAGACATTGAAGACTATGTGACTAAGAAATGTCTGTGCATCAAACAAAAACGCCCAAATGTCCCTCAGAGAGCTCCTATGGGAACCATCACAACCAGTGCTCCTTTTGAGTTAGTTTCCATCGACTACTTGCACCTTGAGCCAAGCAAGGGAGGGTACGAGTACATTTTGGTGCTTGTCGACCATTTCACTCGCTTTGCTCAGGCGTACCCTACAAGAAATAAGTCAGGTAAAACTGCTGCAGAAAAGATTTTCCAAGATTTCATACCACGTTTTGGATTTCCAGAAAAATTACATCACGATCAGGGACGTGAGTTTGAAAACAGCCTTTTCCAAAGGTTACAGCAACTGTCTGGTATAGCTCACTCACGAACCACTCCGTATCACCCGCAGTGCAACCCTGTGGAGCGCCTGAATCGTACTCTGCTCCAAATGCTCCGTACTCTACAAGAGGAGAAAAAAAGTGAATGGAAAGATCACCTACCTCACATAGTGCATGCCTACAATTGTACAAGGCATGAGTCTACAGGCTACTCGCCGTTCTTCCTCTTGTTCGGTAGGGCGCCAAGGTTGCCGGTTGACCTGCTTTTTGACCACAGAAACGAGACAGAAACACAAAACCCTCAGACCTATGCTAAAAAGTGGGCTGATAGGATGCGGGCAGCTTACAAAATAGCGGCAGACAATAGTCAAAAGTCATCAGACAAAGGCAAAAAGCAGTACGACAAACGCATTAAAGGGGTCACACTACAACCAGGTGACAGAGTCTTAGTGAAAAATCTCTCTGAAAGAGGAGGTCCAGGGAAGTTGCGTGCTTACTGGGAGTCAGCAATACACCGAGTAGTGGAGAGAGTAGGAGAGGGACCGGTCTATAAAATACAAGCAGAGAGAGGTAATAAGGTGATGCGCGTGTTACACAGAAACTTATTGTTGCCTGTAAATGACTTGCCTTTGGAAGAGGAACTCCCTTTGGTCAAAAGGACAAAACAGAACAGACCAAAAAGAAAAGAGACAAATCCAGACAAAGATAAAACTGATGATGAAAGCTCAGAGGATGAAGAGTACACTTATCGTTACAACCTTCGCAGCCAGATTCCAGTGTACAGATTTGTAAACCCCCAGCAGGCTGAACCGATCCTTCCAAACCAAAATGTCCAGCAACCAGTACATGTCAGGCCAGAGCAAACTCCTCAGAACTATCCCAGACTTGATGCCACTGCCAGAGAGTTTCGTCCACCTGAGAGACAGGAAATTGTGCTTCCACAACAGGTTATTGAGGAACACATGGATGGACCAGTTGTGATGCAGCAGGAACATGGACAACTGGATGTGGATGGAAATAATGGAGAACAGGAGGATTGGAGGAGGACACAGAGGACAGTAAGACCTACAGAGAGACTTACTTATGACACTTTGGGACAACCATCATACCAACCTTGGAACGCAGATGTAAGACCTCTCTTACTTCCTACGGACGTACCTCAGACCTTTATTCCATACCCATTCCATCCCCAACCTTATGGCTATAACTGGTACACTCTTGTACATTAAGTCCTAGTGCGGGAAATGTCGGGAGACATTTAATTTAAGTGGGGGAGAGTGTAGAGGCTGAAAAACCAGACACCCCTTTAAAATTTTATTTTACAAGTCATGTGGTCTCATTATCTATTTCAAGTTAAAAAAAAAGTGCATTTCCTTCACTGGCCAGTAGATGGCGAATATTGCGCAGGGTAGCAGAAAGTAGACTTGAGCGCTGCAGAGGAAGAATCAATCCTCTCTGAAATAAATGCAGCTCAAAACGTGCTCTCTATCTACTCTTCTGCTTACAGGTTTGTAACACCAGAATTATTAGTTTATGTCAAGTATCAGAGTGTGGGAGGTCGAAGGTTGAACTGAGGGTCATGTGTAGAAGTGCAGCGTGGGTCAAATTAAGTCAAACAGTTAAGACAAAGGACATGCTGGAGTTATGTGATTTGTGACAATTGTGTTCTTTTTATGGTTTATGTGGCATTGAGTGTACATTTTGAGTTTGTGGCCAGGTACCTAAAGGGCTGTGGCAGAGGTGTGTTAAGCACATGGTAATGTTGGGCGGGAAGACACTGGCGCCATCTTGTGGACACTTGCGGGATTGTCAATTTGTGAAACAGGGTGAATTGGCTGAACATGTCATGGGTTATTGTTAGAAAAGTTCAATTGAGTTAAAGATGAAAACATGAATCAATTTTTTGTAAAATTGGTGTTAAAAATGTGTTCACTGTGTTGTCAATGTGTGTAAATATCAATGTTATATATATATGGATTGTCGTGTGATGTGCAGAGGAAGAATCAATCCTCTCTGAAATAAATGCAGCTCAAAACGTGCTCTCTATCTACTCTTCTGCTTACAGGCTTATTTCAGCGAGGCATATGCCCTCTGAACCGCTGGTCAGAGGAGCAACATAATCACCATGAAACCATGCAATTTTATGTTATCTCTGCTCCCTCTACGCCACTTAGTCTGGGCCATTCCTGGTTAGTTACTTAAAATACCGTCATTGTCTAGGCTAGGGGGTAGGTGTCCGAATGGAGCTCCTTTTGCCATGCCAACTACCTGCAGTCTGCTTTGTCTCCAGCAGAGGAGGCCAACTCGCACCTTGGACGTCTCCCGGACAAGCCCGATCTCTCCTGGGTGCCTGGGCGGAGACTCTGGCACCACCCACTACACACCTGCAGCCCATGAGCAATCAAGCCTGCACCTTGGAGCACAAAGGCACCGAGGATCCTACAAACTCCGCCAGATCATCCTTGTATCCCCCGTTGTACAGTTCCGCTTGCCTAGTCTAGTTTTCGTATGTATGGTCTCAGTACTCAGCCGGTTTCTCTCGTTTTTCACTACTTCTGACCCCGCTCTCCTCGAGTAGTATGAACACCTCAACTCCACATGAAAAGAAAGAAGCATGAAACAAGGCACAAGACAAACAAGGCAAAAGAAGAGTGTCCATTCACATAATAATAATGCACTGGGTTAAACAGCACCTTTCAAGAGCCAAAGTGTTAAGTTTATTTGTACAGCACAAATGGTACACAAAGTACTTCAAAGTGCTTTACAACATAAGAAAGACCACAGACCAAATCACAGTACAACAAATAATCAAGATATTAACATTAAAAGAGAAGAGGCAGAATAAAAATGTTTCAGTCACATGCACAGACAAACACAACCTCTCAGTCAGTGTTTTTCATACACTCTACACTTGGTGGTGGACAACAAGGGTGTCTTGCCCAAGGACACAACCGTTTCCACTAAAGTCGCAGCTGCCCCAGTGGCAACTGTTCTCCCGTCCAAGTACTGACCAGACCCAGCCCTGCTTAGCTTCAGAGATCTGACAAGATCAACACAAACGATTTCAGCTTCATCATCAGGAAATTTATCAACACATTTCTGATCTGTAAAAGTAAAATAATACATTTCTAAATTCTATTTAGTTTTACAGTGTATTTTTAAGGTATATTTTTCATATTTATCCTTTACTGCAATATATTTTAATATTTTTGGTTTCAGCATCACCAGATTCACCAACATAGAAATACGGGAACATTTTCTCTGTGAATCTGTCCTTGTGAGAGCAGATCAGAGACATGTCTCCAGCGTCAAAGAAAGACACTGTCCCTTCGTCACAGTCCAGTCGCACTCGGATCCTCTGAGGGCTCCTCTTCAAGGACAAGAGTTTCACCAACAACATCATAATATTCTCCATCATCAAGCATCTAAAGCACCACAGTCCATCTTCTGGAAGACTCATCTCGCTCTCCCTTCCTGTCAACAGACTCTTTGATCAAACCAATGAGCCCAGTCTGGATGGTCCCCCACCTCCACGTCCCACTGGTGAGAGCCAGAGCTGAAGCCCTCACTGCCCTGAAACATTGGTATAGTTACCAGAATCTCTCTGGATTATCAGGGACCTGTTGTTGTTTAGTTTCTCCTACGTCTCACCCTCCTCAGATCCTCATGGACACATCAGAGCCGTGAGTCTGCAGTGTTTGGGTCCAGAATGACTGGACTGTACTGCACCCGGGCTCTCATCTTCTTCCAGGCGTTTGAAGGCCACGTTGGCCAGGACTTTGGGCTGGTTTATCAGGAGTCCTGGTCTGAGCTGTGGGCTGGGCTGTGAGAGCAGAGTCTGTCTGTCTTTGTGAGTGTCTCTGTACTGTGTGAGGAAGTCCATGTTCTGTTTCTTCAGCAGATCTTCCACAGTCAGGAGGTTCTGCTCCACAGTACACAGCTCCTCCCTGATCTGCACCATCTGTGGCTTCTATGGTCTGGGTCTGTCTGCTCTGCTCCTGTCTCAGAGCTCTGAGTGCAGACTCCTCCTCCTGTTGGAGGAACCTGGTGTAACCTCTCAAACTCCGCCCTGATGTGACGTTCACAGGCCTCCACCTGCGCATGTGCCAGCTCCTGTATTTGTTCACACTGTGTCTGTTTGTTTGAGGCCTTCTTTCTCCTCTGGAACAGAGACTGCTGCTGTGAGACCAGCTGCTTCTTCTTTTCACTGACGACTGAGTCCACAGTCACCACCTTATGCCCCGAGTGAAGAGAAAACTCACAGGCTGGACACAGAGGGCGACTCTCATCCAGGCAGAACAGAGGCGTCTGCTCTGGGTGTGAGGTGCACACCACAGGCCTCTCTCCTCCTGGAGCCTCCTCCTTCTGTGAAAAGGACACAGTCAGTTCCTTCAGAGCAAAGTTCACATCTAGATGTTCTTTGGAGGACTTCCTGCGACACACGGGGCAGTTCCTGGTGCTGTTCTGGTCCCAGTATTCCTGTAGACAGTTGGAGCAGAAGCTGTGGTGACAGGTCAGAGACACTGGCTCTTTAAAGGTGTCCAGACAAACAGGACAGGTCAGAAAGTCCTTCACTGCAGAGATCTTCTCCATTTGGACCAAAGTCTTCAGACTCACACAGCTGTGTCCTCTGTGTCCTCTGTGTCGTCCTGACAAACACTGACTGAATACTTCCACTGCTTCAGACCTTCACCCTGTGGTCAGTGGTGAATGATTAACTCTCATAATCTTCGTCTTATTAACTATAACTATTCAAATCAGAAGGGTAACTCTTCATCGAAGTGTACTTAAAGAAATGAGCTGGTCAGAGATTTTACTTGGTTTTGTTGGTTGTTTGTAGAAAAAATACAATTCTAGATGAAAAGTAATCCATTTGCAAAGGGCAGTGAGTTTTGAAATACAAAAAAGGTTTGTTCTTTGTTACAGCAGAAATGGTCAGGACAGGGCCCATGACACTGGTGCGGGCCGGTAGACTGTCCAGTGGGGCAACAAAGGTCCAGGAAACGGGCGGACGACACAACGAGGTCCCTGGACGGAAAGCTGAGTCCAGCGGAGCTGCGAGGGACCCACCGAGGGGGCAGAGGACATGAAGAGGTCCCTGGACGGAGAATGATGTCCAGCGGAGCTGCGACGGTCCAGGCGAGGGGCAGATGACACGAGGAGGTCCCTGGACGGGAAACGGTGTCCAGCGGAGCTACAACGGTCCAAGCGAGGAGCAGACAGGTTGGGAGTGGACCGGTTGGTACAGGACAGCAAATGGGGAACAGGCCCGTGAACCAGAGACAGACAGGTGAGCAGGGTGGGCAGGTTGTATTGTCCGATGAACCCCGAGTCTGCTTGGTCCATAGTTGGCGAGATCGTTCTGTCGTAATGGGTGAGTGTAGCGGACCAAAGGATGCAGACTCGGGGAATATTTACAGGATTTATTGTAGAAAAGGGACAAGGTACAAACAGTGGGTGATCCGGAGGTGAGCAGGTGAGCAGGAACACAGGAAACACAGGGACCGAGGACATGAAGGGACGACAGGAAGACAGGCAGACCAGACGGGCGTAGGGCAGAGCGGGCAGGAGACATCCAGGGCCGGAGCACGACAGGAACACAGGGACAACAGGAACAAGAGAAGACGACACAGACAGGGTGAGGACATGCAGACGATCTCGCCCTGAGTGTCTTTCCCCATCTCCTCTTATCCACGGCAGGTGTGGTGATTAGCCAGATGGAGAGCAGGTGCGCGCGGGAGGAGCTGAGAGCTCCGCCCAGCTCCAGGTACAGGCAGGTGAGGGAGGGGGAAGAGCACACAGGGAGGAAAACCAGGAGCGGATAGTGCGGATCATGACAATTTATTTGTGTTTTCTTACTTTATCTTTGTGATTTCATCTGAAACTTTCTACAAGTTAATCATTTTGTGCCCGTTAATGTTACTAAATAAATGTCTGTGTAGGACCCTCAGTCGTCCAGGTCTGATCCAGAGCAAACAACGAAGTTAAATCTGTCAACTGGATAAATCTTGTAGGAGTGAAGATATTTCGCTGCTCCAGTCTTCTTCAGTTCTGGTCAGATGCTGGTGGCCACTGCCTTTAAATCTGTCTGAGGGAGAGGGGCTAACCACACTGAAACTGTAAACAGCTGTTGTCTCCAGTTTCAGCTGAAACTACTCTCTCCAGCCCTTAACGACCCTGCGATTGTTCTCATTGTTCTGGGTCTGAGGATGGAGTTGTAGATGGGGACAGATTATGTCTCAGGCTCCATTTCTGTTTAAGGAAGGATTTCTCTTTCCTAACAAAAAATAGCTTCTTTAACTCTCCTCTCAAACCATTTCTTTTCTCTGGCTCAGATCTGAACTTCACTCTCTTCAAGGAGGTGGTTAGTGTCTTTGAGATGGAGATGCACGGCGGACTGAGGTCCAGAGGAATCTCCTGCCGGTGTTGGTCCATCCTCTTATAGAGCAGCTGTTTAGTTTCTCCAGTGTGACGCTCACTCTTCACTGAATGGAGTGGACACATTACTTTGTTTATGGCTCGGGGTTTTGTCCTTAGGGTGAACCAATGTTTAAAGTGTTTGTGGGTTTGAAAAAGACAGGACTCTCATACTGTCTGAAGATAAGGAATGGTAACTCCTCTCCTTCTAGGTTCAGATTCCCTGTTGTCCTGTTTTTTTAGCTCTTCGATCTATTGAAGGCCCATTTTGGATCTCCACAAGCAGAGAGGGCTTTGTCCACATGTTGCTCCTCCTTCACTTTTCCCTCTGTGTTTAGGCACCACTTCAGCTCTGTGTTGTAGTGTCTGGATCACTCTGAGTTTGTGCTGCAGTGGATGGTGTGAATCAAACAGCAGTATGTGTAGGTTTCCTGTAAACTTCTACCTGGAGTCTTGGTCCTCTCCTATTGTTACTGCACACTCTAAAAAGGTCAGTTTGTTCTCCTTGGCTCCAGCTGCTGGGACTGAAAAACTCTGCTGGGGCCTCACAGACAGGTCCAAAACCTGTGACGAGGGCCCTGGAGAAGTGGCACAAGTGATGAATCCTTCACTTGGGAAGGTGGTGGTGCTGAATTGTTCTCTGGAGGAGGTGGTGCTGCTGAATCCCTCACTGAGAGAGATGGTTGTGGAGCTGGCGATGACTTCTTTGCTGGAGAAGATAGTTGTGCTGCTGGCGGTGACTCCTTTGATGGAAGAGGTGGAGGTGCTGCTGACTCATTCTCTGGGGGAGGTGGAGGTGCTGCTGACTCGTTCTCTGGGGGAGGTGGAGGTGCTGCTGACTCGTTCTCTGGGGGAGGTGGAGGTGCTGCTGACTCGTTCTCTGGGGAAGGTGGAGGTGCTGCTGACTCATTCTCTGGAGGAGGTGCTGCTGACTCGTTCTCTGGGGGAGGTGGAGCGGCTGAATCTCTTGTTGGGGGAGGTGGTGGTGGTAGTTGTGGTGCTTCTGACACATTGGCTCGGTCTCTGGTTGGTGCAGCAGGAATGCTTCTCTCATTCCTCTTTTCTCTCACTGGCCCAGGACCCTGTCCAGGCCGGTGCCTCAGAGGGTGGAGGAGGTTCTCCGTCAGCACCCTCACTCCACCTCTGCTCAGGTGGGGGCCATTTCCCTTGAACAGATCCTCTCGTCTCCAGAACAGACCAAAGTTCTCAGTGTAGTGCCGTCCTCTGGGCGCACACGTGTGTTCAGCCTGAGGAAGAGCTCCACTGATGAAAGTCTTAACCTCCACTTTAAGCTCCACAAATAATTTAATGAAATCCCCTGTTAAGATTTGAGTCTGTTCCATTGTAGTGTCAACTGCAGCCACGAGCACATCAGCTGTTTAACTCCTCGGTGTTTTGACAAAACGTTTGGCAGGAGTTTTTGTAATCTCAGACAGTGGAGCAGGTTTGGATTCCTCTGTGTCTCTGACAGCTCCGTCTCCTACAGCAGAGCATCTCTGACCTCGACGTTTGTCACAGATCGTCTGTCTGTCGCTCTTTTACCAACGTCATTGCTCTTGTTTTGTGACAAAAATCCATTTTCTGTTTGTATTTTAACATCAACATGAGTCTGTGACAGTGGTAAAAATCTGTTTGTGAAACTGTATTTTGGGCGATGTAGATAAATGTAGATATTAGAATTGTCTTTTGTCACTTGTTGCATTGGCTTGGCATTCTTGTCTTTACAAAGTTTTGGAAAAGACACAGTATAACTCAAGTTTAAGATTGAAAGTAGCAGTTTTTTTCACCCTCTTCTCTGAAAAGTAACTGTCAAGATCCCAGTTCTGGGTCCTACACACACCTGCAACTCATCACAAATCAAGCTGCACCTGTGAGGTCAAAAGGACTGAGGATCCGACACTCAGATCGTCCGTGTGTCCACACTGGTTCTATTCTGCTTGGCTCTGTCTAGTTTTACGTTTATGATCTCAGTACTCAGCTCGTTATTTCTCATTCTTTCTCAGATCCTTGGAAACCACTCCACACCTCCGCCTCCGACCCAGTTCTCCACAACTGGTACGAACACCTCAGCCTCCGCAGTGACACCTGCTGCTTTAAGCTGTGAAAAGGCGCCTAATAAATGTTTAAATAATGTAAATAAAACACTGAACACATCTAAAAGTGATAAAATAAAGTAAATATTGTTAGTCTTTGTGCCTTATATTGATCATGTGCAAAATATCTGTAACATTTAAAGTTTTGTGCCAAAGTGACTGAAAAAAAAACTATAAAACTCAATCATGTCCCTATAATAATCTCTTAATCCCATGTGATATGACTCTGAGCAGTGCACTCTGAACCACAGTCCAGTTTATACTGTTTTAATGGAGTCTTTAATTGTTTTATTATTGAACACGTATTTATGATTAAAACTTCTACAATTAAATATAGAACAGAAGGAGTTCAGCAGCAGGAGCAAAAGAACAGTGTCTATTCACATAATAATAATGCACTGGGTTAAACAGCACCTTTCAAGTGTTTAAGTTTATTTGTACAGCACAAATGGTACACAAAGTACTTCAAACTACTTTACAAAATAAGAAAGGACCACAGACCAAATCACAGTACAACAAATAATCAAGATATTAACATTAAAAGAGAAGAGGCAGAATAAAAACCTTTCAGACACACCCACAGACAAACACAACCTCTCAGTGTTTTTCATACACTCTACACTTGGTGGTGGACAACAAGGGTGTCTTGCTCAAGGACACAACCGTTTCCACTAAAGTCGCAGCTGCCCCAGTGGCAACTGTTCTCCCGTCCAAGTACTGACCAGACCCAGCCCTGCTTAGCTTCAGAGATCTGACAAGATCAACACAAACGATTTCAGCTTCATCAGCAGCAAATTTATCAACACATTTCTGATCTGTAAAAGTAAAAATAATACATTTCTAAATTTAATCTAAATATTTCTGTTTTGTTTTGACAATATATTTTTAAGGCCTATTTTCCTTCTCTGCAGTATACTTTAATCTCTTTGGTTTCAGCATCACCAGATTCACCAACATAGAAATAATCGGGAACATTTTCTCTGTGAATCTGTCCTTAGTGAGAGCAGATCAGAGACATGTCTCCAGCGTCAAAGAAAGACCACTGTCCCTTCATCACAGTCCAGTCGCACTCGGATCCTCTGAGGGCTCCTCTTCAGGACAAGAGCTTTTCACAACAACATCATAATATTCTCCATCAGAAAGACCTAAACACCACAGTCCATTTTCTGGAAAGGCATTTCTCACTCTTCCTTCTTGTCAACAGACTCTTTGGCCAAACCAATGACCCATCTTGGATGGTCCCCCACCTCCACGTCCCACTGGTGAGAGCCAGAAGCTGAAGCCTCTCACTGCCCATGGAACCTCTGTATATTTACAGAATCTCTCCTGGATTATCAGGGACCTGTTGTTGTTTAGTTTCTCCAAATTTCACCCCCCTCAGATCCTCAGACACACAGAGCCACATGGTTTGCAGTGTTTGGGTCCAGAAGGACTGGACTGTACTGCACCCGGGCTCTCATCTTCTTCCAGGCGTTGAAGGCCACGTTGGCCAGGACTTTGGGCTGGTTTATCAGGAGTCCTGGTCTGAGCTGTGGGCTGGGCTGTGAGAGCAGAGTCTGTCTGTCTTTGTGAGTGTCTCGTACTGTGTGAGGAAGTCCATGTTCTGTTCTTCAGCAGATCTTCCACAGTCAGGAGGTTTCTGCTCCACAGTACACAGCTCCTCCTGATCTGCACCATCTGTGCTTCCTATGGTCTGGGTCTGTCTGCTCTGCTCCTGTCTCAGAGCTCTGAGTGCAGACTCCTCCTCCTGTTGGAGGAACCGGTGTAACCACTCAAACTCCACCCTGATGCGAAGTTCACAGGCCTCCACCTGCGCATGTGCCAGCTCCTGTATTTGTTCACACTGTGTCTGTTTGTCTAAGGCCTGATCTCTCCTCTGGAACAGAGACTGCTGCTGTGAGACCAGCTGCTCCTTCTTTTCATCACACCTGAGTCTACAGTCACCACCTTATGCCCCGGGTGAAGAGAGGACTCATAGACAGGGCACATTGGTTCTTCTCCAGTGTAGAACAGAGGCGTCTGCTCTGGGTGTGAGGTGCACACCACAGGCCTCTCTCCTCCTGGAGCCTCCTCCTTCTGTGAAAAGTACACAGACAGTTCCTTCAGAGCAAAGTTCACATTTAGATGATCTTTGGAGGACTTCCTGCGACACACGGGCAGTTCCTGGTGCTGTTCTTGTCCCAGTATTCCTGCAGACAGTTGGAGCAGAAGCTGTGGTGACAGGTCAGAGACACTGGCTCTTTAAAGGTGTCCAGACAAACAGGACAGGTCAGAAAGTCCTCCACTGCAGAGATCTTCTCCATTTGGACCAAAGTCTTCAGACTCACACAGCTGTGTCCTCTGTGTCACCCTGACAAACACTGACTGAATACTTCCACTGCTTCAGACCTTCACCCTGTGTCAGTGGTGAATGATTAACTCTCATAATCTTCGTCTTATTAACTATTAACTATTCAAATCAGAAGGGTAACTCTTTATTGAAGTGTAACTCAAAGAAATGAGCTGGTGAGAGATTTTACTTGGTTTTGTTGGTTTTGTTGTGGAAAAAATACAATTCTAGATGAAAAGTAATCCATTTGCAAAGGGCAGTGAGTTTTGAAATACAAAAAAGGTTTGTTCTTTGTTACAGCAGAAATGGTCAGGACAGGGCCCATGTCACTGGTGCGGGCCGGTAGACTGTCCAGTGGGGCAACAACGGTCCAGGAAATGGGCGGACGACACAACGAGGTCCCTGGACGGAAAGCTGAGTCCAGCGGAGCTGCGAGGGACCCACCGAGGGGGCAGAGGACATGAAGAGGTCCCTGGACGGAGAATGATGTCCAGCGGAGCTGCGACGGTCCAGGCGAGGGGCAGATGACACGAGGAGGTCCCTGGACGGGAAACGGTGTCCAGCGGAGCTACAACGGTCCAAGCGAGGAACAGACAGGTTGGGAGTGGACCGGTTGGTACAGGACAGCAAATGGGGAACAGGCCCGTGAACCGGAGACAGACAGGTGAGCAGGGTGGGCAGGTTGTATTGTCCGATGAACCCCGAGTCTGCTTGGTCCATAGTTGGCGAGATCGTTCTGTCGTAATGGGTGAGTGTAGCGGACCAAAGGATGCAGACTCGGGGAATATTTACAGGATTTATTGTAGAAAAGGGACAAGGTACAAACAGTGGGTGATCCGGAGGTGAGCAGGTGAGCAGGAACACAGGGAACACAGGGACTGAGGACATGAAGGGACGACAGGAAGACAGGCAGACCAGACGGGCGTAGGGCAGAGCGGGCAGGAGACATCCAGGGCCGGAGCACGACAGGAACACAGGGACAACAGGAACAAGAGAAGACGACACAGACAGGGTGAGGACATGCAGACGATCTCGCCCTGAGTGTCTTTCCCCATCTCCTCTTATCCACGGCAGGTGTGGTGATTAGCCAGATGGAGAGCAGGTGCGCGCGGGAGGAGCTGAGAGCTCCGCCCAGCTCCAGGTACAGGCAGGTGAGGGAGGGGGAAGAGCACACAGGGAGGAAAACCAGGAGCGGATAGTGCGGATCATGACAATTTATTTGTGTTTTCTTACTTTATCTTTGTGATTTCATCTGAAACTTTCTACAAGTTAATCATTTTGTGCCCGTTAATGTTACTAAATAAATGTCTGTGTAGACCCTCAGTCGTCCAGGTCTGATCCAGAGCAAACAACGAAGTTAAATCTGTCAACTGGATAAATCTTGTAGGAGTGAAGACGTTTCTCTGCTCATCCAAGTCTCTTCTTCAGTTCTGGTCAGATGCTGGTGGCCACTGCCTTTAAATCTGTCTGAGGGGAGGGGCTAACCACACTGAAACTGTAAACAGCTATTGTCTCCAGTTTCAGCTGAAACTACTCTCTCCAGCCCTTAACGACCCTGCAATTGTTCTCATTGTTCTGGGTCTGAGGATGGAGTTGTAGATGGGGACAGATTATGTCTCAGGCCCCATTTCTGTTTAAGGAAGGATTCTCTTTCCTAACAAAATAGCTTCTTTATCTCTCCTCTCAAACCATTTCTTTTCTCTGGCTCAGATCTGAACTTCACTCTCTTCAAAGGAGGTGGTTAGTGTCTTTGAGATGGAGATGCACGGCGGACTAAGGTCCAGAGGAATCTCCCGCCGGTGTTGGTCCATCCTCTTATAGAGCAGCTGTTTAGTTTCTCCAGTGTGACGCTCACTCTTCACTGAATGGAGTGGACACATTACTTTGTTTATGGCTCGGGGTTTTGTCCTTAGGGTGAACCAATGTTTAAAGTGTTTGTGGGTTTGAAAAAGACAGGACTCTCATACTGTCTGAAGATAAAGAATGGTAACACCTCTCCTTCTAGGTTCAGATTCCCTGTTGTCCTGTTTTTTAGCTCTTAGATCTATTAAGGCCCATTTTGGATCTCCACAAGCAGAGAGGGCTTTGTCCACATGTTGCTCCTCCTTCACTTTTCCCTCTGTGTTTGTGGGCACTACTTCAGCTCTGTGTTGTAGTGTCCGGATCACTCTGAGTTTGTGCTGCAGTGGATGGTGTGAATCAAACAGCAGTATGTGTAGGTTTCCTGTAAACTTCTACCTGGAGTCTTGGTCCTCTCCTATTGTTACTGCACAATCTAAAAAGGGCAGTTTGTTCTCCTTGGCTCCAGCTGCTGGGACTGAAAAACTCTGCTGGGGCCTCACGGACAGGTCCAAAACCTGTGACGAGGGCCCTGGAGAAGTGGCACAAGTGATGAATCCTTCACTTGGGAAGGTGGTGGTGCTGAATTGTTCTCTGGAGGAGGTGGTGCTGCTGAATCCCTCACTGAGAGAGATGGTTGTGGAGCTGGTGATGACTTCTTTGATGGAAGAGGTGGAGGTGCTGCTGACTCGTTCTCTGGGGAAGGTGGAGCCGCTGAATCTCTTGTTGGAGGAGGTGGTGGTGGTAGTTGTGGTGCTGCTGACACATTGGCTCGGTCTCTGGTTGGCGCAGCAGGAATGCTTCTCTCATTCCTCTTTTCTCTCACTGGCCCAGGACCCTGTCCAGGCCGGTGCCTCAGAGGGTGGAGGAGGTTCTCCGTCAGCACCCTCACTCCACCTCTGCTCAGGTGGGGGCCATTTCCTTGAACAGATCCTCTCGTCTCCAGAACAGACCAAAGTTCTCAGTGTAGTGCCGTCCTCTGGGCGCACACGTGTGTTCAGCCTGAGGAAGAGCTCCACTGATGAAAGTCTTAACCTCCACTTTAAGCTCCACAAATAATTTAATGAAATCCCCTGTTAAGATTTGAGTCTGTTCCATTGTAGTGTCAACTGCAGCCACGAGCACATCAGCTGTTTAACTCCTCGGTGTTTTGACAAAACGTTTGGCAGGAGTTTTTGTAATCTCAGACAGTGGAGCAGGTTTGGATTCCTCTGTGTCTCTGACAGCTCCGTCTCCTACAGCAGAGCATCTCTGACCTCGACGTTTGTCACAGATCGTCTGTCTGTCGCTCTTTACCAACGTCATTGCTCTTGTTTTGTGACAAAAATCCATTTTCTGTTTGTATTTTAACATCAACATGAGTCTGTGACAGTGGTAAAAATCTGTTTGTGAACTGTATTTTGGGCGATGTAGATAAATGTAGATATTAGAATTGTCTTTTGTCACTTGTTGCATTGGCTTGGCATTCTTGTCTTTACAAAGTTTTGGAAAAGACACAGTATAACTCAAGTTTAAGTTGAAAGTAGCAGTTTTTTCACCCTCTTCTCTAAAAGTAACTGTCAAGATCCCAGTTCGGGTCCTACACACACCTGCAACTCATCACAAATCAAGCTGCACCTGTGAGGTCAAAAGGACTGAGGATCCGACACTCAGATCGTCCGTGTGTCCACACTGGTTCTATTCTGCTTGGCTCTGTCTAGTTTTACGTTTATGATCTCAGTACTCAGCTCGTTATTTCTCATTCTTTCTCAGATCCTTGGAACCACTCCACACCTCCGCCTCCGACCCAGTTCTCCACAACTGGTACGAACACCTCAGCCTCCGCAGTGACACCTGCTGCTTTAAGCTGTGAAAAGGCGCCTAATAAATGTTTAAATAATGTAAAATAAAACACTGAACACATCTAAAAGTGATAAAATAAAGTAAATATTGTTAGTCTTTGTGCCTATATTGATCATGTGCAAAATATCTGTAACATTTAAAGTTTTTTGCCAAAGTGACTGAAAAAAAAAAAAAAATCAATCATGTCCCTATAATAATCTCTTAATCCCACGTGATATGACTCTGAGCAGTGCACTCTGAACCACAGTCCAGTTTATACTGTTTTAATGGAGTCTTTAATTGTTTTATTATTGAACACGTATTTATGATTAAAACTTCTACAATTAAATATAGAACAGAAGGAGTTCAGCAGCAGGAGCAAAAGAACAGTGTCTATTCACATAATAATAATGCACTGGGTTAAACAGCACCTTTCAAGAGCCAAAGTGTTTAAGTTTATTTGTACAGCACAAATGGTACACAAAGTACTTCAAAGTGCTTTACAACATAAGAAAGACCACAGACCAAATCACAGTACAACAAATAATCAAGATATTAACATTAAAAGAGAAGAGGCAGAATAAAAACCTTTCAGACACACCCACAGACAAACACAACCTCTCAGTGTTTTTCATACACTCTACACTTGGTGGTGGACAACAAGGGTGTCTTGCTCAAGGACACAACCGTTTCCACTAAAGTCGCAGCTGCCCCAGTGGCAACTGTTCTCCCGTCCAAGTACTGACCAGACCCAGCCCTGCTTAGCTTCAGAGATCTGACAAGATCAACACAAACGATTTCAGCTTCATCAGCAGCAAATTTATCAACACATTTCTGATCTGTAAAAGTAAAAATAATACATTTCTAAATTTAATCTAAATATTTCTGTTTTGTTTTGACAATATATTTTTAAGGCCTATTTTCCTTCACTGCAGTATACTTTAATCTCTTTGGTTTCAGCATCACCAGATTCACCAATAGAGAAATACGGGAACATTTTCTCTGTGAATCTGTCCTTGTGAGAGCAGATCAGAGACATGTCTCCAGCGTCAAAGAAGACACTGTCCCTTTGTCACAGTCCAGTCGCACTCGGATCCTCTGAGGGCTCCTCTTCAGGACAAGAGTTTCACCAACAACATCAGAATATTCTCCATCAGAAAGACCTAAACACCACCAGTCCATTTTCTGGAAAGGCATTTCTCTCTTCCTTCTTGTCAACAGACTCTTTGGCCAAACCAATGACCCATCGTGGATGGTCCCCCACCTCCACGTCCCACTGGTGAGAGCCAGAGCTGAAGCCCTCACTGCCTGGACCTCTGTATAATTACAGAATCTCTCTGGATTATCAGGACCTGTTGTTGTTAGTTTCTCCAAATTTCACCCCCCTCAGATCCTCAGACACACAGAGCCACCTGTTTGCAGTGTTGGGTCCAGAATGACTGGACTGTACTGCACCAGGGCTCTCATCTTCTTCCAGGCGTTGAAGGCCACGTTGGCCAGGACTTTGGGCTGGTTTATCAGGAGTCCTGTCTGAGCTGTGGGCTGGGCTGTGAGAGCAGAGTCTGTCTGTCTTTGTGAGTGTCTCTGTACTGTGTGAGGAAGTCCATGTTCTGTTTCTTCAGCAGATCTTCCACAGTCAGGAGGTTCTGCTCCACAGTACACAGCTCCTCCCTGATCTGCACCATCTGTGCTTCTATGGTCTGGGTCTGTCTTCTCTGCTCCTGTCTCAGAGCTCTGAGTGCAGACTCCTCCTCCTGTTGGAGGAACCGGTGTAACCGCTCAAACTCCACCCTGATGCGACGTTCACAGGCCTCCACCTGCGCATGTGCCAGCTCCTGTATTTGTTCACACTGTGTCTGTTTGTTTGAGGCCTTCTTTCTCCTCTGGAACAGAGACTGCTGCTGCGAGCGCAGCTGCTCCTTCTTTCTCTCACGGCTGAGTCCACAGTCACCACCTTATGCCCCGGGTGAAGAGAGGACTCATAGACAGGGCACATTGGTTCTTCTCCAGTGTAGAACAGAGGCGTCTGCTCTGGGTGTGAGGTGCACACCACAGGCCTCTCTCCTCCTGGAGCCTCCTCCTTCTGTGAAAAGGACACAGTCAGTTCCTTCAGAGCAAAGTTCACTTCTAGATGTTCTTTGGAGGATTTCCTGCGACACACGGGGCAGTTCCTGGTGCTGTTCTTGTCCCAGTATTCCTGTAGACACTTAGAGCAAAAGCTGTGGTGACAGGTCAGAGACACTGGCTCTTTAAAGGTGTCCAGACAAACAGGACAGGTCAGAAAGTCCTTCACTGCAGAGATCTTCTCCATTTGGACCAAAGTCTTCAGACTCAGTCCTCTGTGTCCGACGTCCTGACAAACACTGACTGAATACTTCCACTGCTTCAGACCTTCCTCCTGTGTCAGTGGTGAATGATTAACTCTTATAAACTTGAGATCTTCATCTTTATAAACTTCAAGCTGTTCAAATCAGAGCAGCTCGAGTTTCAGTGAAGTGTAGCTCAAAGATATGAGCTGGTGAGAGATTTTACTCAAAGAAGTCTCCAGTTGGTTTTCATGATTGGGACGAGATCTTTGTTCATTAGAAAAGACGGAAGCATGAGACGATATAGCATGAGACATTCATTTGTCTCACCGAGGGGTTGGGTATTTTAAGGAGGAGCTAGATGACTGGACAAGACTGAACGCAAATTTGGGCGACAATAAAACAGCAAAAAGCAGATATAAACATAAAACAATAATCTCTCACCGAACACTGACTTGATCTTGTGACAACGAGCTGTACTTTGAGTGGTGACTTACGCCTGAAACCATAAGCACTATATAAAAAGCACTATATAAAGACACACACACTTTTTTCTCACTGACATGTAATCAGTCTAACACAGTTTTTTTTCTTGTTTTTTCGCCAGATCCCGCTCCATGGAACTACCCTGCACCTCCGCCTCCGACCCAGCTCTCTATGGCCGTTATGAACACCTCAGCCTTCAACCCTGCTACCTACGACCGGCTTGAAGACGTCAGCCTACAACCCCGCTCTCTACTATCTGCTCCGTCAGTTAACATTCACATTTCATTGTTTGCAATAAACTGTCAAACTTTTACTCCGAGTCTGAATCTATGATCCCCCAGACGTCACGACTTGAGCGATCTGGCCAATATGGATCAAACAGACTTGGGGCCAGACCAAATGCTACATCGGGCATTTTCCCAACACAAAATTATGATTAGACAAGATGAACAGAGTATCCGGTCCCTACTTGAAGGTAACCAAGCCCTGACCCAACAAGTCACTCAGTTCACGGATCAGGTTTCCGCTTGTGCTCTCTCCAGTCTCCGGCCCCTGCTGTAGTTGCCTCTGCTGTTCCCTGGAGTCGAGGTGCACGGATCCAGACCCATACTCAGGTCAGCCCAGACACTGCCGTGGTTTTCTTTTTCAGTGCTCCTCTGTGTTTCAACAACGTCCAGCTTGTTTTACATCAGATGCTGCTAAGATACATTACATGTGTGGATTATTGAGAGTGAGAGCCCTTTAGTAGACTGAGGCAAAGTTCTCTAAAACCGATTTAGACCAAGTGACTTATGATGGGTTTGTGGGAGAATTCAAACTTGTCTTCGATCACCCAATCATTATCAAGCTGATGCCTCTCTCCACCTGTTAAGTCTCTTTCAGAGCACCAGATCTGTGGCTGACTATACCATTGGATTATGGACACTGGCTGCTGATGTTGACTGTACTGACAGCACATTAAAGTCTTTGTCAAGGGCCTAAGTGACAAATTAAAAGATTAACTGATTTCTCGTGATGATCCACCTGACCTTAAATCTCTGATTTCTCTAGCGTCTGCAAAATTGTCAAAGAGAGAGATGCCATTCTCCGCCCCGTATTCTGAGTCACTCTGTCCTCCCACAGCAATCCAACCTGTCTCCTATGTCACCTCCACCAGATGCTCCTACGCTGTTGGGCTGAGCACACCTTACTGCAGAGGAGCATCAGCGCCGCCGCCAGGCATGTGAGTGCCTGGACTGTGGGAGACAGGGACATTTTCTTGCAACTTGACCAGTTCGGCTAAAAAGGGGGGCACTCATCAGTAGGACTGGGAGTACTGGTGGGCCAGCAATCTGTCCCAGATAAGCAAGACAATAGACTACAGATTGATGCTGCTTTGTGCTTTAAAACAGTGACATTACCCATTCTGGCCCACTACTTTGGGGCAGAAGAGGACTTCATAGGCCAGCAGGTGGCCGAGCAGTCCAGGATTGGGTTGGAGCCACTGTAAAAAAAAAAACATTTATGGCCCTAGCTCTGAATGGGAGGCTACTGGCCGGGGTAACTCATGTCACAGAACCCGTTTCCTTAGTTTTGTCATGTAATTGTAGAGGCTGAAAAACCAGACACCCCTTTAAAATTTTATTTTACAAGTCATGTGGTCTCATTATCTATTTCAAGTTAAAAAAAAAGTGCATTTCCTTCACTGGCCAGTAGATGGCGAATATTGCGCAGGGTAGCAGAAAGTAGACTTGAGCGCTGCAGAGGAAGAATCAATCCTCTCTGAAATAAATGCAGCTCAAAACGTGCTCTCTATCTACTCTTCTGCTTACAGGTTTGTAACACCAGAATTATTAGTTTATGTCAAGTATCAGAGTGTGGGAGGTCGAAGGTTGAACTGAGGGTCATGTGTAGAAGTGCAGCGTGGGTCAAATTAAGTCAAACAGTTAAGACAAAGGACATGCTGGAGTTATGTGATTTGTGACAATTGTGTTCTTTTTATGGTTTATGTGGCATTGAGTGTACATTTTGAGTTTGTGGCCAGGTACCTAAAGGGCTGTGGCAGAGGTGTGTTAAGCACATGGTAATGTTGGGCGGGAAGACACTGGCGCCATCTTGTGGACACTTGCGGGATTGTCAATTTGTGAAACAGGGTGAATTGGCTGAACATGTCATGGGTTATTGTTAGAAAAAGTTCAATTGAGTTAAAGATGAAAACATGAATCAATTTTTTGTAAAATTGGTGTTAAAAATGTGTTCACTGTGTTGTCAATGTGTGTAAATATCAATGTTATATATATATGGATTGTCGTGTGATGTGCAGAGGAAGAATCAATCCTCTCTGAAATAAATGCAGCTCAAAACGTGCTCTCTATCTACTCTTCTGCTTACAGGCTTATTTCAGCGAGGCATATGCCCTCTGAACCGCTGGTCAGAGGAGCAACAATTTTGGGGGCTCGTCCGGGATTAGCGCCATCTGCTGTCTGGTGCTAATCAATGAAGAACCAAGGGAAGCTGACAACCTGTTTCAAGCTGATGATCCAAACAGAATCCTGAGAACCAGCCATGTCTGCACTACGTGACCTGAGATGGGAAATCCAGCAGGAACTTCACCAGCTGACCAGTGCCCGCAGCAGAGATCTTCTCTACAAGCTGGCAGAGTCGTTCAAAGATGAGGTGGAAGAAGAACTGCCAGGTGCAGAATCGACCGAGGTGGAACTCTATGACTTCATTGTTGACTTTCTGAGAAGTCCACAACTGAAGGGCCTCGAGGACCAGGGGATGTCTCGCCTGCTTGCTTTCCGTGACCTCATCGGAGAACTGCAGTCGCCACAACCAGCTGTGGAGGAAGTCGCTGTGGTGTTGCCGGACAGTGAAGTGGTCGTTGTAGCTCCTGTGATCAGTGAGGATGCTGCACCTTCAGTCGTCACAGTGAAGTCGCCATCTCCATCAGTAGTCGCTGATCCAGTTACAGGTTTAGTCAAGCTGTCTGAACTCAAATCACTTTTTCCACATAGAGAGTACAAGATTCATGGTGGTCAAATTTCTGATTTTGATTCTGATTTGAGTTACAACACTTTGGGTAAACAGATTGATGAAGGGTTAAATGAAGGGTTCACAGAGGCTGAGATTATTAGAACAGTGTTAAAGATAATTAAGCCTGGTACTTTTAAAGATATGCTTGTCACCAAAGATAGCCTTACAGTGTCTGAGTTAAAACGTTTCTTGAGGGCACACCTAAGGGAGAAAAGCAGCACTGAATTATTTCAGGAGCTGAGCAATGCTAAGCAGTATGACAAAGAAACACCTCAGCAGTTTATGTATAGACTTATGGGTCTTAAACAGCGTGTGCTGATTGCATCTAAGAACAATAGTGGTTTTCATTATGACAGTCAATTGGTACAAGGTGTTTTCCTTCATTCACTGTATCAAGGTATGAATGAAAAATGTTCATTTGTCAGACGAGATCTTAAACCTCACCTCTCAGATCTGAGTGTCACAGATGACTCCATTTTGGAGCTCATTTCAAAAGCTGTTAGTGAAGATGCAGAGAGACAAAGTAGATTGGGGCAAAGTCAAAAACCAAAAACTGTCAATGTTAATACAGCACCGGTAGAGAAAGACAAAAATTCTGCTGAAATGCAAACTGAAGTCCAAGCCAACCGGGCTGCTATACAAGAATTGACAGCTCAGATGTCCTCTCTAACCAAAAGTTTAGGAAAAGCTCTTACACCAATGGTCAATGCTGTAATTGATAACACCCGTTCTACAGCCCCTACCTCAAGACAGCCAAGTTCAAAACCTGAGATTAAAGGAAAGTGCCAAAAATGTATCATCCAAGAGATTGAGCACTGTATTCACTGTTTCAGATGCGGGAAGGAGGGGCACAGAGCAATAGGCTGCCTCCAGAAAAGCAGTGTGTCGGGAAACGTGAGGAAGTCGCTGGGGAGGGACCACCAGTGACCGTTCTGCTATTAGAGTCCCACCCCACTGAAAAGGTGAAACAAAATCAAACCCCAACTACTGCTAAGTCCCAGAAATCACAAAAGGTAAACAACAAAAAACATGTGGCACAGCTTATTGGCGGTAGGTGTATGATCAGTTGTCGGTTAAATGGAGTACCACTACAGATGTTATTAGACAGTGGGGCACAAGTTAGCATCGTGGAAAAATCATGGGTACAAACAGCTTTGCCAAATGTGAAAATACAGCCACTTGAAAGTTTATTGTCAGACCATCCACTCAAAGTCACTGCAGCAAATGGGACAGATGTTCCCTTTGAAGGGTGGATCGAAATTCTACTCGAGATCACCAGTACGCATTATGGTTCTGTATCCCTCTATGTCCCAATGCTTGTCAGCCAACAAAGTGTAAGCACGCCTCTCCTGGGCTTTAATGTAATACAAGAGATAATAATGGGAAACAGTGACAACAGTAACCATATAAGCCTAGTGGACTTACTGTCAGAGACCCTGAAGGCCCAGAAGTGTAATATTGAGTCACTTATCTCTGCTGTCCACACAAAGTCCATTGAAACTGACCCAGAATGTCCAATAGTCAGAGTAGGAAAAAAAGGGCTCACTGTCCACAGTAACCAAATCCTTATGGTCAAATGTCATGTCAGAGCATATCCTGGTGGAGGCGAAATGTTGTTTGAACCAGCTGTGAAGTGTAACTTAACGGAGGGATTGGAGTTGTTCCCCGCTCTTATTGACGTACCCCCTGGTACTTCAAAGACTGTCAAAATCCCAATCCAGAACTCAACGAAACATGACATTTTCTTGCATCCAAAGACTCTGTTAGGGCTTATTGAGCAGGTTTCTGAATATAAACCGATAAACATTTGTCCTGGAAATGTCAAACAAACCAACCAAGCATTTTGTTGTGTAACTCAAGTGGCACGTGACAGTCAAAGCGAGGATAAAGAGATTTTAAAGGCTGCTCCTTCGTCCTTGAGATGGCATCCAAATGTTAATTTAGACCATCTCTCAGAGACTGATCAGGAAGTCGTCCGCCAAATGCTCTATGAACAGTCTGATGTGTTTGCTCATGAGGAAGGAGACATCGGATGTATTCCTGGACTGCAGTTAAAAATCAACACCACTGACAACACCCCTGTGCAAAAAAGTTACAACTCCATTCCAAGACCACTGTACAACGAAGTGAAGGAGTACGTTCAAAACCTTCTAAACAGGGGCTGGATCAAGAAATCGGTGTCCGCTCATTCGTCACCAGTGGTGTGTGTGCGTAAAAAGGACAATGCTTTACGCTTATGTGTAGACTTTCGTGAGCTCAACCGAAAAACTGTACCTGACAGACATCCGTTGCCACGGATACAGGATCTTTTGGATAGTCTCGGAGGAAATTCCTGGTTCTCCATCTTAGACCAGGGCAGTGCATATCATCAGGGTTTCGTTAGCGAGGAGTCAAGGCACTTAACTGCTTTTAGCACACCCTGGGGTCTGTATGAGTGGGTGCGGATCCCGTTCGGTTTAACTAACGCACCGGCCACATTCCAAAGGTGCATGGAGGGCGTGTTAGAAGGGATCAGAGATGAGTGTTGTGTGCCTTACTTAGATGATGTACTGTGTTACTCTGAAACCTTTGATGAGCATGTAGAGCATCTCAGACAAGTCCTCTGTAGAATGAGACAACATGGCATAAAACTTCGCCCAGCTAAGTGTGAATTATTCAAAAAGCAAATACGTTACCTTGGTAGGCTAGTGTCAGGCGATGGAGTACAAGTAGATCCAAAAGACTTGGATGCTGTAATCGCTCTGAAAGATAAGAAACCCCGCACAATTGGAGAGCTCAGAACCCTACTGGGATTCCTGAGTTATTACCGCTCATTTATCCAGGACTTCTCACGACTGGCGAGGCCTTTGTTTGAACTCCTCCAGAGCTCTAAGGACCCAAACAGTGCATACGAATCAGCACCAAAAAGGGGTAAACGACAGCTAAAGAAAGGAGACAAAAACCAGTTGCCTTCCCGCACACCAATAACTTGGACAAGTGAACATCAAGAAATTGTGTCAAAGTTTGTGGACATTCTAACCAATCCGCCCATTTTAGCCTATCCCGATTTTGACCTCCCTTTTGTTTTACACACTGATGCGTCAAACAGTGGCTTGGGAGCGGTTTTGTATCAGAAACAAGAAAACAGACTCAGAGTGATTGGCTATGGCTCGCGAACTCTTACACCGGCCGAGAAAAATTATCACTTACATTCCGGTAAACTCGAGTTCCTAGCCCTAAAATGGGCCATCTGCGATAAGTTCCGTGATTATCTGTATTACGCTCCAACCTTTACCGTCTATACAGATAACAATCCCTTAACCTATGTACTCAGTTCAGCCAGGTTAAATGCCGTGGGTCATAGGTGGGTCGGGGAGTTAGCAGACTTCCATTTTGATATCAAATATAGACCAGGGAAAAGGAACGCAGATGCTGACATGCTGTCCAGACACCCATTAGAGCTTGATCAGCAAATGGGCGAGTATACTGAAACAGTTTTGCCAGAAGTAGTGTCCGCAGTATGGCAGGGTAGTAAGGCAGCCCAAAACAATGATGTGCCTTGGATAGCTGTTTTACAACTAAGTTCTAATGACAACAATGCACCAACAGACAGTGTTTTGAGCATGACACCCAAAGACATCAAAGCTGCTCAACAGGAAGATGAGACAATCAAAGAAATCATTTCACTCAAACGCAGAGGATGGACTCCAAACGAGAAAGAAAAACGCACAATGAGTAAACAAACCAGGAGACTTTTGTATGAGTGGAAAAAGTTGGAAATTGACAATGGGCTATTGTACAGAAAAACAGAATGCAACAGACAACTTGTCCTCCCTGAACAGTTAAGGCTATTAGTGTTAAAGAGCTTACACAATGACATGGGCCATGTTGGCTATGACAAAGTGATTCATTTGGCCCGTCAACGTTTTTATTGGCCGTATATGCAACAAGACATTGAAGACTATGTGACTAAGAAATGTCTGTGCATCAAACAAAAACGCCCAAATGTCCCTCAGAGAGCTCCTATGGGAACCATCACAACCAGTGCTCCTTTTGAGTTAGTTTCCATCGACTACTTGCACCTTGAGCCAAGCAAGGGAGGGTACGAGTACATTTTGGTGCTTGTCGACCATTTCACTCGCTTTGCTCAGGCGTACCCTACAAGAAATAAGTCAGGTAAAACTGCTGCAGAAAAGATTTTCCAAGATTTCATACCACGTTTTGGATTTCCAGAAAAATTACATCACGATCAGGGACGTGAGTTTGAAAACAGCCTTTTCCAAAGGTTACAGCAACTGTCTGGTATAGCTCACTCACGAACCACTCCGTATCACCCGCAGTGCAACCCTGTGGAGCGCCTGAATCGTACTCTGCTCCAAATGCTCCGTACTCTACAAGAGGAGAAAAAAAGTGAATGGAAAGATCACCTACCTCACATAGTGCATGCCTACAATTGTACAAGGCATGAGTCTACAGGCTACTCGCCGTTCTTCCTCTTGTTCGGTAGGGCGCCAAGGTTGCCGGTTGACCTGCTTTTTGACCACAGAAACGAGACAGAAACACAAAACCCTCAGACCTATGCTAAAAAGTGGGCTGATAGGATGCGGGCAGCTTACAAAATAGCGGCAGACAATAGTCAAAAGTCATCAGACAAAGGCAAAAAGCAGTACGACAAACGCATTAAAGGGGTCACACTACAACCAGGTGACAGAGTCTTAGTGAAAAATCTCTCTGAAAGAGGAGGTCCAGGGAAGTTGCGTGCTTACTGGGAGTCAGCAATACACCGAGTAGTGGAGAGAGTAGGAGAGGGACCGGTCTATAAAATACAAGCAGAGAGAGGTAATAAGGTGATGCGCGTGTTACACAGAAACTTATTGTTGCCTGTAAATGACTTGCCTTTGGAAGAGGAACTCCCTTTGGTCAAAAGGACAAAACAGAACAGACCAAAAAGAAAAGAGACAAATCCAGACAAAGATAAAACTGATGATGAAAGCTCAGAGGATGAAGAGTACACTTATCGTTACAACCTTCGCAGCCAGATTCCAGTGTACAGATTTGTAAACCCCCAGCAGGCTGAACCGATCCTTCCAAACCAAAATGTCCAGCAACCAGTACATGTCAGGCCAGAGCAAACTCCTCAGAACTATCCCAGACTTGATGCCACTGCCAGAGAGTTTCGTCCACCTGAGAGACAGGAAATTGTGCTTCCACAACAGGTTATTGAGGAACACATGGATGGACCAGTTGTGATGCAGCAGGAACATGGACAACTGGATGTGGATGGAAATAATGGAGAACAGGAGGATTGGAGGAGGACACAGAGGACAGTAAGACCTACAGAGAGACTTACTTATGACACTTTGGGACAACCATCATACCAACCTTGGAACGCAGATGTAAGACCTCTCTTACTTCCTACGGACGTACCTCAGACCTTTATTCCATACCCATTCCATCCCCAACCTTATGGCTATAACTGGTACACTCTTGTACATTAAGTCCTAGTGCGGGAAATGTCGGGAGACATTTAATTTAAGTGGGGGAGAGTGTAGAGGCTGAAAAACCAGACACCCCTTTAAAATTTTATTTTACAAGTCATGTGGTCTCATTATCTATTTCAAGTTAAAAAAAAAGTGCATTTCCTTCACTGGCCAGTAGATGGCGAATATTGCGCAGGGTAGCAGAAAGTAGACTTGAGCGCTGCAGAGGAAGAATCAATCCTCTCTGAAATAAATGCAGCTCAAAACGTGCTCTCTATCTACTCTTCTGCTTACAGGTTTGTAACACCAGAATTATTAGTTTATGTCAAGTATCAGAGTGTGGGAGGTCGAAGGTTGAACTGAGGGTCATGTGTAGAAGTGCAGCGTGGGTCAAATTAAGTCAAACAGTTAAGACAAAGGACATGCTGGAGTTATGTGATTTGTGACAATTGTGTTCTTTTTATGGTTTATGTGGCATTGAGTGTACATTTTGAGTTTGTGGCCAGGTACCTAAAGGGCTGTGGCAGAGGTGTGTTAAGCACATGGTAATGTTGGGCGGGAAGACACTGGCGCCATCTTGTGGACACTTGCGGGATTGTCAATTTGTGAAACAGGGTGAATTGGCTGAACATGTCATGGGTTATTGTTAGAAAAGTTCAATTGAGTTAAAGATGAAAACATGAATCAATTTTTTGTAAAATTGGTGTTAAAAATGTGTTCACTGTGTTGTCAATGTGTGTAAATATCAATGTTATATATATATGGATTGTCGTGTGATGTGCAGAGGAAGAATCAATCCTCTCTGAAATAAATGCAGCTCAAAACGTGCTCTCTATCTACTCTTCTGCTTACAGGCTTATTTCAGCGAGGCATATGCCCTCTGAACCGCTGGTCAGAGGAGCAACATAATCACCATGAAACCATGCAATTTTATGTTATCTCTGCTCCCTCTACGCCACTTAGTCTGGGCCATTCCTGGTTAGTTACTTAAAATACCGTCATTGTCTAGGCTAGGGGGTAGGTGTCCGAATGGAGCTCCTTTTGCCATGCCAACTACCTGCAGTCTGCTTTGTCTCCAGCAGAGGAGGCCAACTCGCACCTTGGACGTCTCCCGGACAAGCCCGATCTCTCCTGGGTGCCTGGGCGGAGACTCTGGCACCACCCACTACACACCTGCAGCCCATGAGCAATCAAGCCTGCACCTTGGAGCACAAAGGCACCGAGGATCCTACAAACTCCGCCAGATCATCCTTGTATCCCCCGTTGTACAGTTCCGCTTGCCTAGTCTAGTTTTCGTATGTATGGTCTCAGTACTCAGCCGGTTTCTCTCGTTTTTCACTACTTCTGACCCCGCTCTCCTCGAGTAGTATGAACACCTCAACTCCACATGAAAAGAAAGAAGCATGAAACAAGGCACAAGACAAACAAGGCAAAAGAAGAGTGTCCATTCACATAATAATAATGCACTGGGTTAAACAGCACCTTTCAAGAGCCAAAGTGTTTAAGTTTATTTGTACAGCACAAATGGTACACAAAGTACTTCAAAGTGCTTTACAACATAAGAAAGACCACAGACCAAATCACAGTACAACAAATAATCAAGATATTAACATTAAAAGAGAAGAGGCAGAATAAAAATGTTTCAGTCACATGCACAGACAAACACAACCTCTCAGTCAGTGTTTTTCATACACTCTACACTTGGTGGTGGACAACAAGGGTGTCTTGCCCAAGGACACAACCGTTTCCACTAAAGTCGCAGCTGCCCCAGTGGCAACTGTTCTCCCGTCCAAGTACTGACCAGACCCAGCCCTGCTTAGCTTCAGAGATCTGACAAGATCAACACAAACGATTTCAGCTTCATCATCAGGAAATTTATCAACACATTTCTGATCTGTAAAAGTAAAAATAATACATTTCTAAATTCTATTTAGTTTTTACAGTGTATTTTTAAGGTATATTTTCATATTTATCCTTTACTGCAATATATTTTAATATTTTTGGTTTCAGCATCACCAGATTCACCAACATAGAAATACGGGAACATTTTCTCTGTGAATCTGTCCTTGTGAGAGCAGATCAGAGACATGTCTCCAGCGTCAAAGAAAGACACTGTCCCTTCGTCACAGTCCAGTCGCACTCGGATCCTCTGAGGGCTCCTCTTCAGGACAAGAGTTTTACCAACAACATCATAATATTCTCCATCATCAAGCACTAAAGACCACAGTCCATTTTTTGGAAGATCATCTCGCTCTCCCTTCCTGTCGACAGACTCTTTGATCAAACCAATGGCCCATTTCGGATGGTCCCCCACCTCCACGTCCCACTGGTGAGAGCCAGAGCTGAAGCCCTCACTGCCCTGGACCTCTGCATAGTACCAGAATCTCTCTGGATTATCAGGGACCTGTTGTTCTTCAGTTTCTCTACGTCTCACCCTCCTCAGATCCTCAGACACATAGAGCCGTGAGTCTGCAGTGTTTGGGTCCAGAATGACTGGACTGTACTGCACCAGGGCTCTCATCTTCTTCCAGGTGTTGAAGGCCACGTTGGCCAGGACTTTGGGCTGGTTTATCAGGAGTCCTGGTCTGAGCTGTGGGCTGGGCTGTGAGAGCAGAGTCTGTCTGTCTTTGTGAGTGTCTCTGTACTGTGTGAGGAAGTCCATGTTCTGTTTCTTCAGCAGATCTTCCACAGTCAGGAGGTTCTGCTCCACAGTACACAGCTCCTCCCTGATCTGCACCATCTGTGCTTCTATGGTCTGGGTCTGTCTGCTCTGCTCCTGTCTCAGAGCTCTGAGTGCAGACTCCTCCTCCTGTTGGAGGAACTGGTGTAACCTCTCAAACTCCGCCCTGATGTGACGTTCACAGGCCTCCACCTGCGCATGTGCCAGCTCCTGTATTTGTTCACACTGTGTCTGTTTGTTTGAGGCCTTCTTTCTCCTCTGGAACAGAGACTGCTGCTGTGAGACCAGCTGCTCCTTCTTTTCTCTCACGGCTGAGTCCACAGTCACCACCTTATGCCCCGAGTGAAGAGAAAACTCACAGGCTGGACACAGAGGGCGATTCTCGTCCAGACAGAACAGAGGCGTCTGCTCTGGGTGTGAGGTGCACACCACAGGCCTCTCTCCTCCTGGAGCCTCCTCCTTCTGTGAAAAGGACACAGTCAGTTCCTTCAGAGCAAAGTTCACATTTAGATGATCTTTGGAGGACTTCCTGCGACACAGGGGGCAGTTCCTGGTGCTGTGCTGGTCCCAGTATTCCTGCAGACAGTTGGAGCAGAAGCTGTGGTGACAGGTCAGAGACACTGGCTCTTTAAAGGTGTCCAGACAAACAGGACAGGTCAGAAAGTCCTCCACTGCAGAGATCTTCTCCATTTGGACCAAAGTCTTCAGACTCACACAGCTGTGTCCTCTGTGTCGCCCTGACAAACACTGACTGAATACTTCCACTGCTTCAGACCTTCACCCTGTGTCAGTGGTGAATGATTAACTCTCATAATCTTCGTCTTATTAACTTCAACTATTCAAATCAGAAGGGTAACTCTTCATTGAAGTGTAACTCAAAGAAATGAGCTGGTCAGAGATTTTACTTGGTTTTGTTGGTTGTGTTGTAGAAAAAATACAATTCTAGATGAAAAGTAATCCATTTGCAAAGGGCAGTGAGTTTTGAAATACAAAAAAGGTTTGTTCTTTGTTACAGCAGAAATGGTCAGGACAGGGCCCATGACACTGGTGCGGGCCGGTAGACTGTCCAGTGGGGCAACAAAGGTCCAGGAAACGGGCGGACGACACAACGAGGTCCCTGGACGGAAAGCTGAGTCCAGCGGAGCTGCGAGGGACCCACCGAGGGGGCAGAGGACATGAAGAGGTCCCTGGACGGAGAATGATGTCCAGCGGAGCTGCGACGGTCCAGGCGAGGGGCAGATGACACGAGGAGGTCCCTGGACGGGAAACGGTGTCCAGCGGAGCTACAACGGTCCAAGCGAGGAGCAGACAGGTTGGGAGTGGACCGGTTGGTACAGGACAGCAAATGGGGAACAGGCCCGTGAACCAGAGACAGACAGGTGAGCAGGGTGGGCAGGTTGTATTGTCCGATGAACCCCGAGTCTGCTTGGTCCATAGTTGGCGAGATCGTTCTGTCGTAATGGGTGAGTGTAGCGGACCAAAGGATGCAGACTCGGGGAATATTTACAGGATTTATTGTAGAAAAGGGACAAGGTACAAACAGTGGGTGATCCGGAGGTGAGCAGGTGAGCAGGAACACAGGAAACACAGGGACCGAGGACATGAAGGGACGACAGGAAGACAGGCAGACCAGACGGGCGTAGGGCAGAGCGGGCAGGAGACATCCAGGGCCGGAGCACGACAGGAACACAGGGACAACAGGAACAAGAGAAGACGACACAGACAGGGTGAGGACATGCAGACGATCTCGCCCTGAGTGTCTTTCCCCATCTCCTCTTATCCACGGCAGGTGTGGTGATTAGCCAGATGGAGAGCAGGTGCGCGCGGGAGGAGCTGAGAGCTCCGCCCAGCTCCAGGTACAGGCAGGTGAGGGAGGGGGAAGAGCACACAGGGAGGAAAACCAGGAGCGGATAGTGCGGATCATGACAATTTATTTGTGTTTTCTTACTTTATCTTTGTGATTTCATCTGAAACTTTCTACAAGTTAATCATTTTGTGCCCGTTAATGTTACTAAATAAATGTCTGTGTGGACCCTCAGTCGTCCAGGTCTGATCCAGAGCAAACAACGAAGTTAAATCTGTCAACTGGATAAATCTTGTAGGAGTGAAGATATTTCGCTGCTCGTCTTCAGTTCTGGTCAGATGCTGGTGGCCACTGCCTTTAAATCTGTCTGAGGAGAGGGGCTAACCACACTGAAACTGTAAACAGCTGTTGTCTCCAGTTTCAGCTGAAACTACTCTCTTCAGCCCTTAACGACCCTGCGATTGTTCTCATTGTTCTGGGTCTGAGGATGGAGTTGTAGATGGGGACAGATTATGTCTCAGGCTCCATTTCTGTTTAATGAAGGATTCTCTTTCCTAACAAAAATAACTTCTTTAACTCTCCTCTCAAACCATTTCTTTTCTCTGGCTCAGATCTGAACTTCACTCTCTTCAAAGGAGGTGGTTAGTGTCTTTGAGATGGAGCTGCACGGCGGACTGCGGTCCAGAGGAATCTCCTGCCGGTGTTGGTCCATCCTCTTATAGAGCAGCTGTTTAGTTTCTCCAGTGTGACGCTCACTCTTCACTGAATGGAGTGGACACATTACTTTGTTTATGGCTCGGGGTTTTGTCCTTAGGGTGAACCAATGTTTAAAGTGTTTGTGGGTTTGAAAAAGACAGGACTCTCATACTGTCTGAAGATAAGGAATGGTAACTCCTCTCCTTCTAGGTTCAGATTCCCTGTTGTCCTGTTTTTTAGTTCTTCGATCTATTGAAGGCCCATTTTGGATCTCCACAAGCAGAGAGGGCTTTGTCCACATGTTGCTCCTCCTTCACTTTTCCCTCTGTGTTTGTGGGCACTACTTCAGCTCTGTGTTGTAGTGTCTGGATCACTCTGAGTTTGTGCTGCAGTGGATGGTGTGAATCAAACAGCAGTATGTGTAGGTTTCCTGTAAACTTCTACCTGGAGTCTTGGTCCTCTCCTATTGTCACTGCACAATCTAAAAAGGTCAGTTTGTTCTCCTTGGCTCCAGCTGCTGGGACTGAAAAACTCTGCTGGGGCCTCACAGACAGGTCCAAAACCTGTGACGAGGGCCCAAGTGATGAATCCTTCACTTGGGAAGGTGGTGGTGCTGAATTGTTCTCTGGAGGAGGTGGTGCTGCTGAATCCCTCACTGAGAGAGATGGTTGTGGAGCTGGTGATGACTTCTTTGATGGAAGAGGTGGAGGTGCTGCTGACTCATTCTCTGGAGGAGGTGGAGAAGCTGCTGACTCATTCTCTGGGGGAGGTGGAGGTGCTGCTGACTCGTTCTCTGGGGGAGGTGGAGGTGCTGCTGACTCGTTCTCTGGGGGAGGTGGAGGTGCTGCTGACTCGTTCTCTGGGGAAGGTGGAGGTGCTGCTGACTCATTCTCTGGAGGAGGTGCTGCTGACTCGTTCTCTGGGGGAGGTGGAGCGGCTGAATCTCTTGTTGGGGGAGGTGGTGGTGGTAGTTGTGGTGCTTCTGACACATTGGCTCGGTCTCTGGTTGGTGCAGCAGGAATGCTTCTCTCATTCCTCTTTTCTCTCACCGGCCCAGGACCCTGTCCAGGCCGGTGCCTCAGAGGGTGGAGGAGGTTCTCCGTCAGCACCCTCACTCCACCTCTGCTCAGGTGGGGGCCATTTCCCTTGAACAGATCCTCTCGTCTCTAGAACAGACCAAAGTTCTCAGTGTAGTGCCGTCCTCTGGGCGCACACGTGTGTTCAGCCTGAGGAAGAGCTCCACTGATGAAAGTCTTAACCTCCACTTTAAGCTCCGCAAATAATTTAATGAAATCCCCTGTTAAGATTTGAGTCTGTTCCATTGTAGTGTCAACTGCAGCCACGAGCACATCAGCTGTTTAACTCCTCGGTGTTTTGACAAAACGTTTGGCAGGAGTTTTTGTAATCTCAGACAGTGGAGCAGGTTTGGATTCCTCTGTGTCTCTGACAGCTCCGTCTCCTACAGCAGAGCATCTCTGACCTCGACGTTTGTCACAGATCGTCTGTCTGTCGCTCTTTTACCAACGTCATTGCTCTTGTTTTGTGACAAAAATCCATTTTCTGTTTGTATTTTAACATCAACATGAGTCTGTGACAGTGGTAAAAATCTGTTTGTGAACTGTATTTTGGGCGATGTAGATAAATGTAGATATTAGAATTGTCTTTTGTCACTTGTTGCATTGGCTTGGCATTCTTGTCTTTACAAAGTTTTGGAAAAGACACAGTATAACTCAAGTTTAAGTTGAAAGTAGCAGTTTTTTCACCCTCTTCTCTAAAAGTAACTGTCAAGATCCCAGTTCTGGGTCCTACACACACCTGCAACTCATCACAAATCAAGCTGCACCTGTGAGGTCAAAAGGACTGAGGATCCGACACTCAGATCGTCCGTGTCTACACTGGTTCTATTCTGCTTGGCTCTGTCTAGTTTTACGTTTATGATCTCAGTACTCAGCTCGTTATTTCTCATTCTTTCTCAGATCCTTGGAACCACTCCACACCTCCGCCTCCGACCCAGTTCTCCACAACTGGTACGAACACCTCAGCCTCCGCAGTGACACCTGCTGCTTTAAGCTGTGAAAAGGCGCCTAATAAATGTTTAAATAATGTAAAATAAAACACTGAACACATCTAAAAGTGATAAAATAAAGTAAATATTGTTAGTCTTTGTGCCTTATATTGATCATGTGCAAAATATCTGTAACATTTAAAGTTTTGTGCCAAAGTGACTGAAAAAAAAATAAAATAAAACTCAATCATGTCCCTATAATAATCTCTTAATCCCATGTGATATGACTCTGAGCAGTGCACTCTGAACCACAGTCCAGTTTATACTGTTTTAATGGAGTCTTTAATTGTTTTATTATTGAACACGTATTTATGATTAAAACTTCTACAATTAAATATAGAACAGAAGGAGTTCAGCAGCAGGAGCAAAAGAACAGTGTCTATTCACATAATAATAATAATGCACTGGGTTAAACAGCACCTTTCAAGAGCCAAAGTGTTTAAGTTTATTTGTACAGCACAAATGGTACACAAAGTACTTCAAAGTGCTTTACAACATAAGAAAGACCACAGACCAAATCACAGTACAACAAATAATCAAGATATTAACATTAAAAGAGAAGAGGCAGAATAAAAACCTTTCAGACACACCCACAGACAAACACAACCTCTCAGTGTTTTTCATACACTCTACACTTGGTGGTGGACAACAAGGGTGTCTTGCTCAAGGACACAACCGTTTCCACTAAAGTCGCAGCTGCCCCAGTGGCAACTGTTCTCCCGTCCAAGTACTGACCAGACCCAGCCCTGCTTAGCTTCAGAGATCTGACAAGATCAACACAAACGATTTCAGCTTCATCAGCAGCAAATTTATCAACACATTTCTGATCTGTAAAAGTAAAAATAATACATTTCTAAATTTAATCTAAATATTTCTGTTTTGTTTTGACAATATATTTTTAAGGCCTATTTTCCTTCTCTGCAGTATACTTTAATCTCTTTGGTTTCAGCATCACCAGATTCACCAATAGAGAAATACGGGAACATTTTCTCTGTGAATCTGTCCTTGTGAGAGCAGATCAGAGACATGTCTCCAGCGTCAAAGAAAGACACTGTCCCTTCATCACAGTCCAGTCGCACTCGGATCCTCTGAGGGCTCCTCTTCAGGACAAGAGTTTCACCAACAACATCAGAATATTCTCCATCAGAAAGACCTAAACACCACAGTCCATTTTCTGGAAAGGCATTTCACTCTTCCTTCTTGTCAACAGACTCTTTGGCCAAACCAATGACCCATCTTGGATGGTCCCCCACCTCCACGTCCCACTGGTGAGAGCCAGAGCTGAAGCCCTCACTGCCCTGGACCTCTGTATATTTACAGAATCTCTCTGGATTATCAGGGACCTGTTGTTGTTTAGTTTCTCCAAATTTCACCCCCCTCAGATCCTCAGACACACAGAGCCACATGTTTGCAGTGTTTGGGTCCAGAATGACTGGACTGTACTGCACCAGGGCTCTCATCTTCTTCCAGGCGTTGAAGGCCACGTTGGCCAGGACTTTGGGCTGGTTTATCAGGAGTCCTGGTCTGAGCTGTGGGCTGGGCTGTGAGAGCAGAGTCTGTCTGTCTTTGTGAGTGTCTCTGTACTGTGTGAGGAAGTCCATGTTCTGTTTCTTCAGCAGATCTTCCACAGTCAGGAGGTTCTGCTCCACAGTACACAGCTCCTCCCTGATCTGCACCATCTGTGCTTCTATGGTCTGGGTCTGTCTGCTCTGCTCCTGTCTCAGAGCTCTGAGTGCAGACTCCTCCTCCTGTTGGAGGAACCGGTGTAACCACTCAAACTCCACCCTGATGCGACGTTCACAGGCCTCCACCTGCGCATGTGCCAGCTCCTGTATTTGTTCACACTGTGTCTGTTTGTCTAAGGCCTGATCTCTCCTCTGGAACAGAGACTGCTGCTGTGAGACCAGCTGCTCCTTCTTTTCAATCACACCTGAGTCTACAGTCACCACCTTATGCCCCGGGTGAAGAGAGGACTCATAGACAGGGCACATTGGTTCTTCTCCAGTGTAGAACAGAGGCGTCTGCTCTGGGTGTGAGGTGCACACCACAGGCCTCTCTCCTCCTGGAGCCTCCTCCTTCTGTGAAAAGTACACAGACAGTTCCTTCAGAGCAAAGTTCACATTTAGATGATCTTTGGAGGACTTCCTGCGACACACGGGGCAGTTCCTGGTGCTGTTCTTGTCCCAGTATTCCTGCAGACAGTTGGAGCAGAAGCTGTGGTGACAGGTCAGAGACACTGGCTCTTTAAAGGTGTCCAGACAAACAGGACAGGTCAGAAAGTCCTCCACTGCAGAGATCTTCTCCATTTGGACCAAAGTCTTCAGACTCACACAGCTGTGTCCTCTGTGTCACCCTGACAAACACTGACTGAATACTTCCACTGCTTCAGACCTTCACCCTGTGTCAGTGGTGAATGATTAACTCTCATAATCTTCATCTTATTAACTATTAACTATTCAAATCAGAAGGGTAACTCTTTATTGAAGTGTAACTCAAAGAAATGAGCTGGTGAGAGATTTTACTTGGTTTTGTTGGTTTTGTTGTGGAAAAAATACAATTCTAGATGAAAAGTAATCCATTTGCAAAGGGCAGTGAGTTTTGAAATACAAAAAAGGTTTGTTCTTTGTTACAGCAGAAATGGTCAGGACAGGGCCCATGTCACTGGTGCGGGCCGGTAGACTGTCCAGTGGGGCAACAACGGTCCAGGAAATGGGCGGACGACACAACGAGGTCCCTGGACGGAAAGCTGAGTCCAGCGGAGCTGCGAGGGACCCACCGAGGGGGCAGAGGACATGAAGAGGTCCCTGGACGGAGAATGATGTCCAGCGGAGCTGCGACGGTCCAGGCGAGGGGCAGATGACACGAGGAGGTCCCTGGACGGGAAACGGTGTCCAGCGGAGCTACAACGGTCCAAGCGAGGAACAGACAGGTTGGGAGTGGACCGGTTGGTACAGGACAGCAAATGGGGAACAGGCCCGTGAACCGGAGACAGACAGGTGAGCAGGGTGGGCAGGTTGTATTGTCCGATGAACCCCGAGTCTGCTTGGTCCATAGTTGGCGAGATCGTTCTGTCGTAATGGGTGAGTGTAGCGGACCAAAGGATGCAGACTCGGGGAATATTTACAGGATTTATTGTAGAAAAGGGACAAGGTACAAACAGTGGGTGATCCGGAGGTGAGCAGGTGAGCAGGAACACAGGGAACACAGGGACTGAGGACATGAAGGGACGACAGGAAGACAGGCAGACCAGACGGGCGTAGGGCAGAGCGGGCAGGAGACATCCAGGGCCGGAGCACGACAGGAACACAGGGACAACAGGAACAAGAGAAGACGACACAGACAGGGTGAGGACATGCAGACGATCTCGCCCTGAGTGTCTTTCCCCATCTCCTCTTATCCACGGCAGGTGTGGTGATTAGCCAGATGGAGAGCAGGTGCGCGCGGGAGGAGCTGAGAGCTCCGCCCAGCTCCAGGTACAGGCAGGTGAGGGAGGGGGAAGAGCACACAGGGAGGAAAACCAGGAGCGGATAGTGCGGATCATGACAATTTATTTGTGTTTTCTTACTTTATCTTTGTGATTTCATCTGAAACTTTCTACAAGTTAATCATTTTGTGCCCGTTAATGTTACTAAATAAATGTCTGTGTAGACCCTCAGTCGTCCAGGTCTGATCCAGAGCAAACAACGAAGTTAAATCTGTCAACTGGATAAATCTTGTAGGAGTGAAGACGTTTCTCTGCTCATCCAAGTCTCTTCTTCAGTTCTGGTCAGATTCTGGTGGCCACTGCCTTTAAATCTATCTGAGGGGAGGGGCTAACCACACTGAAACTGTAAACAGCTATTGTCTCCAGTTTCAGCTGAAACTACTCTCTTCAGCCCTTAATGACCCTGCGATTGTTCTCATTGTTCTGGGTCTGAGGATGGAGTTGTAGATGGGGACAGATTATGTCTCAGGCCCCATTTCTGTTTAAGGAAGGATTTTCTTTCCTAACAAAAATAGCTTCTTTATCTCTCCTCTCAAACCATTTCTTTTCTCTGGCTCAGATCTGAACTTCACTCTCTTCAAAGGAGGTGGTTAGTGTCTTTGAGATGGAGATGCACGGCGGACTAAGGTCCAGAGGAATCTCCCGCCGGTGTTGGTCCATCCTCTTATAGAGCAGCTGTTTAGTTTCTCCAGTGTGACGCTCACTCTTCACTGAATGGAGTGGACACATTACTTTGTTTATGGCTCGGGGTTTTGTCCTTAGGGTGAACCAATGTTTAAAGTGTTTGTGGGTTTGAAAAAGACAGGACTCTCATACTGTCTGAAGATAAAGAATGGTAACACCTCTCCTTCTAGGTTCAGATTCCCTGTTGTCCTGTTTTTTAGCTCTTAGATCTATTAAGGCCCATTTTGGATCTCCACAAGCAGAGAGGGCTTTGTCCACATGTTGCTCCTCCTTCACTTTTCCCTCTGTGTTTGTGGGCACTACTTCAGCTCTGTGTTGTAGTGTCCGGATCACTCTGAGTTTGTGCTGCAGTGGATGGTGTGAATCAAACAGCAGTATGTGTAGGTTTCCTGTAAACTTCTACCTGGAGTCTTGGTCCTCTCCTATTGTTACTGCACAATCTAAAAAGGGCAGTTTGTTCTCCTTGGCTCCAGCTGCTGGGACTGAAAAACTCTGCTGGGGCCTCACGGACAGGTCCAAAACCTGTGACGAGGGCCCTGGAGAAGTGGCACAAGTGATGAATCCTTCACTTGGGAAGGTGGTGGTGCTGAATTGTTCTCTGGAGGAGGTGGTGCTGCTGAATCCCTCACTGAGAGAGATGGTTGTGGAGCTGGTGATGACTTCTTTGATGGAAGAGGTGGAGGTGCTGCTGACTCGTTCTCTGGGGAAGGTGGAGCCGCTGAATCTCTTGTTGGAGGAGGTGGTGGTGGTAGTTGTGGTGCTGCTGACACATTGGCTCGGTCTCTGGTTGGCGCAGCAGGAATGCTTCTCTCATTCCTCTTTTCTCTCACTGGCCCAGGACCCTGTCCAGGCCGGTGCCTCAGAGGGTGGAGGAGGTTCTCCGTCAGCACCCTCACTCCACCTCTGCTCAGGTGGGGGCCATTTCCCTTGAACAGATCCTCTCGTCTCCAGAACAGACCAAAGTTCTCAGTGTAGTGCCGTCCTCTGGGCGCACACGTGTGTTCAGCCTGAGGAAGAGCTCCACTGATGAAAGTCTTAACCTCCACTTTAAGCTCCACAAATAATTTAATGAAATCCCCTGTTAAGATTTGAGTCTGTTCCATTGTAGTGTCAACTGCAGCCACGAGCACATCAGCTGTTTAACTCCTCGGTGTTTTGACAAAACGTTTGGCAGGAGTTTTTGTAATCTCAGACAGTGGAGCAGGTTTGGATTCCTCTGTGTCTCTGACAGCTCCGTCTCCTACAGCAGAGCATCTCTGACCTCGACGTTTGTCACAGATCGTCTGTCTGTCGCTCTTTTACCAACGTCATTGCTCTTGTTTTGTGACAAAAATCCATTTTCTGTTTGTATTTTAACATCAACATGAGTCTGTGACAGTGGTAAAAATCTGTTTGTGAACTGTATTTTGGGCGATGTAGATAAATGTAGATATTAGAATTGTCTTTTGTCACTTGTTGCATTGGCTTGGCATTCTTGTCTTTACAAAGTTTTGGAAAAGACACAGTATAACTCAAGTTTAAGTTGAAAGTAGCAGTTTTTTCACCCTCTTCTCTAAAAGTAACTGTCAAGATCCCAGTTCTGGGTCCTACACACACCTGCAACTCATCACAAATCAAGCTGCACCTGTGAGGTCAAAAGGACTGAGGATCCGACACTCAGATCGTCCGTGTGTCCACACTGGTTCTATTCTGCTTGGCTCTGTCTAGTTTTACGTTTATGATCTCAGTACTCAGCTCGTTATTTCTCATTCTTTCTCAGATCCTTGGAACCACTCCACACCTCCGCCTCCGACCCAGTTCTCCACAACTGGTACGAACACCTCAGCCTCCGCAGTGACACCTGCTGCTTTAAGCTGTGAAAAGGCGCCTAATAAATGTTTAAATAATGTAAAATAAAACACTGAACACATCTAAAAGTGATAAAATAAAGTAAATATTGTTAGTCTTTGTGCCTTATATTGATCATGTGCAAAATATCTGTAACATTTAAAGTTTTTTGCCAAAGTGACTGAAAAAAAAAAAAAAAATCAATCATGTCCCTATAATAATCTCTTAATCCCACGTGATATGACTCTGAGCAGTGCACTCTGAACCACAGTCCAGTTTATACTGTTTTAATGGAGTCTTTAATTGTTTTATTATTGAACACGTATTTATGATTAAAACTTCTACAATTAAATATAGAACAGAAGGAGTTCAGCAGCAGGAGCAAAAGAACAGTGTCTATTCACATAATAATAATGCACTGGGTTAAACAGCACCTTTCAAGAGCCAAAGTGTTTAAGTTTATTTGTACAGCACAAATGGTACACAAAGTACTTCAAAGTGCTTTACAACATAAGAAAGACCACAGACCAAATCACAGTACAACAAATAATCAAGATATTAACATTAAAAGAGAAGAGGCAGAATAAAAACCTTTCAGACACACCCACAGACAAACACAACCTCTCAGTGTTTTTCATACACTCTACACTTGGTGGTGGACAACAAGGGTGTCTTGCTCAAGGACACAACCGTTTCCACTAAAGTCGCAGCTGCCCCAGTGGCAACTGTTCTCCCGTCCAAGTACTGACCAGACCCAGCCCTGCTTAGCTTCAGAGATCTGACAAGATCAACACAAACGATTTCAGCTTCATCAGCAGCAAATTTATCAACACATTTCTGATCTGTAAAAGTAAAAATAATACATTTCTAAATTTAATCTAAATATTTCTGTTTTGTTTTGACAATATATTTTTAAGGCCTATTTTCCTTCACTGCAGTATACTTTAATCTCTTTGGTTTCAGCATCACCAGATTCACCAATAGAGAAATACGGGAACATTTTCTCTGTGAATCTGTCCTTGTGAGAGCAGATCAGAGACATGTCTCCAGCGTCAAAGAAAGACACTGTCCCTTTGTCACAGTCCAGTCGCACTCGGATCCTCTGAGGGCTCCTCTTCAGGACAAGAGTTTCACCAACAACATCAGAATATTCTCCATCAGAAAGACCTAAACACCACAGTCCATTTTCTGGAAAGGCATTTCTCTCTTCCTTCTTGTCAACAGACTCTTTGGCCAAACCAATGACCCATCTTGGATGGTCCCCCACCTCCACGTCCCACTGGTGAGAGCCAGAGCTGAAGCCCTCACTGCCCTGGACCTCTGCATAGTACCAGAATCTCTCTGGATTATCAGGGACCTGTTGTTCTTCAGTTTCTCTACGTCTCACCCTCGTCAGATCCTCAGACACATAGAGCCGTGAGGCTGCAGTGTTTGGGTCCAGAATGACTGGACTGTACTGCACCAGGGCTCTCATCTTCTTCCAGGCGTTGAAGGCCACGTTGGCCAGGACTTTGGGCTGGTTTATCAGGAGTCCTGGTCTGAGCTGTGGGCTGGGCTGTGAGAGCAGAGTCTGTCTGTCTTTGTGAGTGTCTCTGTACTGTGTGAGGAAGTCCATGTTCTGTTTCTTCAGCAGATCTTCCACAGTCAGGAGGTTCTGCTCCACAGTACACAGCTCCTCCCTGATCTGCACCATCTGTGCTTCTATGGTCTGGGTCTGTCTGCTCTGCTCCTGTCTCAGAGCTCTGAGTGCAGACTCCTCCTCCTGTTGGAGGAACCGGTGTAACCACTCAAACTCCACCCTGATGCGACGTTCACAGGCCTCCACCTGCGCATGTGCCAGCTCCTGTATTTGTTCACACTGTGTCTGTTTGTCTAAGGCCTGATCTCTCCTCTGGAACAGAGACTGCTGCTGTGAGACCAGCTGCTCCTTCTTTTCAATCACACCTGAGTCTACAGTCACCACCTTATGCCCCGGGTGAAGAGAGGACTCATAGACAGGGCACATTGGTTCTTCTCCAGTGTAGAACAGAGGCGTCTGCTCTGGGTGTGAGGAGCACACCACAGGCCTCTCTCCTCCTGGAGCCTCCTCCTTCTGTGAAAAGGACACAGTCAGTTCCTTCAGAGCAAAGTTCACATCTAGATGTTGTTTGGAGGACTTCCTGCGGCACACTGGGCAGTTCCTGGTGCTGTTCTGGTCCCAGTATTCCTGTAGACACTTAGAGCAGAAGCTGTGGTGACAGGTCAGAGACACTGGCTCTTTAAAGGTGTCCAGACAAACAGGACAGGTCAGATAGTCCTTCACTGCAGAGATCTTCTCCATTTGGACCAAAGTCTTCAGACTCACACAGCTGTGTCCTCTGTGTCCGACGTCCTGACAAACACTGACTGAATACTTCCACTGCTTCAGACCTCCACCCTGTGTCAGTGGTGAATGATTAACTCTTATAAACTTGAGATCTTCATCTTATAAACTTCAGCTGTTCAAATCAGAGCAGCTCGAGTTTCAGTGAAGTGTAGCTCAAAGATATGAGCTGGTGAGAGATTTTACTCAAAGACGTCTCCAGTTGGTTTTCATGATTGGGACGAGATCTTTGTTCATTAGAAAAGACGGAAGCATGAGACGATATAGCATGAGACATTCATTTGTCTCACCGAGGGGTTGGGTTATTTTAAGGAGGAGCTAGATGACTGGACAAGACTGAACACAGACTTGGGCGACAATAAAACAGCAAAAAGCAGATATAAACATAAAACAATAATCTCTCACCGAACACTGACTTGATCTTGTGACAAAGAGCTGTACTTTGAGTGGTGTGACTTATGCCTGAAACCATAAGCACTAAATTCAAATTCAATTCATTTATTTTTGTAACGCCCAAAATCACAACAACAGTTGTCTCGAAGGGCGTTCATGTTTTGGTTGATGGGGGAAACCGGAGTACCCGGAGGAAACCCATCCAGACACGAGGAGAAACATGAAAAACTCCACACAGAAAGGCCTGGTGACCCGGGGATCGAACCAACCTTCTTGCTGTGAGACATGAGTGATGGCACTCAGTCACCGTGCCGCCAAGACACAAAAAACAAAACAACAGGAAAAATCAGACACAACAGGAAAAATCAGACACAACAGGAAGAATCAGACACAACAGGAAAAATCAGACACAACAGGAAAAATCAAACAACATAAGAAATCGGCCAGGCGAGGGGGAGGAAGACCAGACGAGGAGGAGGAGAGCCGGGCGAGGAGGAGGAGAGCCAGGCAAGGAGGAGGGCCAGGCGGGGAGGAGGAGAGGGTCCAGCTGTCATCGGGGCATCTGAAAGAGATACACTCCACAGGGGGAGTGGGACAGGGGACAACATGTGAATAGCATTGCTGATGAGAAAATAGGACAAAGTAGAGGATAGTGCTCAGGTTGCCATACTTCCCCCAGCTAGTTACTCCTACTGCAGCTTATCTTATCCCGGGTTTTAATGACCCTAACTCCCTCACTATGTAACCTGGTCTATACCGAAGAGGAAGGTTTTAAGCCTGGTCTTAAATACAGAGACTGTGGGGGCCTGTTTAACATCAGCAGGGAGTTGATTCCATAGCACAGGAGCTTGGTAACTGAATGCTCTCCCTCCCACTGTACTTTTGGACACTCTAGGAACCACTAATAGTCCTGCATTCTGAGAGCGGAGTGCTCTGTTTGGCTGGTACGGGACAATAGCATCTTGCAGATAGGATGGGGCCAAACCGTTTAGGGCTTTGTATGTCAGGAGGAGGACTTTGAATTTGATTCTAAGCTCGACAGGAAGCCAGTGCAGATATTTTAGTACAGGACTGATGTGGTCTCTTCTTTTAGTTCCTGTTAGGACTCTGGCCGCTGCATTTTGGACCAACTGGAGGCTCCTTATAGTACTTTATAGTACTTTATAGTACTTTATAGTACTTTATAGTACTTTATAGTACTTTTGGGGCAGGCGGCGAGCAGGGAATTACAGTAATCAAGTCTGGAAGTAACAAATGCATGGATGAGTTTTTCAGCATCGTTTTTAGGTAAAATATTTCTAATTTTAGTTATATTTCGCAGGTGAAAGTATGTGGTTTTACAAGCTAGGTTTACATGGGCTGTGAATGAGAGATTTTGATCAAATAGGACTCCAAGATTTTTTACAGTAGGGCTAAAAGCTATATTCACATTGTCGAGTGAGATTATCTGGTCTGACAGAGAATCTCTTTGACCTTTGGGACCAACGACAATGACCTCTGTTTTTTCAGGATTTAAGAGCAGGTAATTCAAGGTCATCCAGGTTTTGATGTCCTTCACACAGGCACTGAGTTTATCTATTTGATCAGTCTGATTTGGTTTCATTGATAAGTACAGCTGAGTGTCATCAGCGTAGCAGTGAAAATTAATGCCATGTTTTCTGATAATGTTACCCAATGGCAACATATACAGAGTAAATAGGATTGGACCAAGCACAGATCCTTGTGGAACACCACAGGCTACTTTAGAACAGGGAGAGGTGCTCTGGTTTATACTAACAAACTGGTACCTATCTGATAGATAGGATTTAAACCATTTGAGGGCGGTCCCTCTGATTCCAATGTCACATTCTAACCTCTGCAGTAGAATGTTGTGATCAATGGTGTCAAACGCTGCACTGAGGTCCAGTAGGACCAGGACTGAAGCCAGCCCGTTATCAGCAGCTAGTAGTAAGTCATTTGTTACTTTAAGCAGTGCAGTCTCTGTGCTGTGGTGAGCTCTGAATCCAGATTGAAATTTTTCAAATATATTATTGTCCTGCAGGTGGCGGCAGAGCTGTTTCACCACAACTCGTTCTAGAATTTTTGAGAGGAAGGGAAGATTAGAGATGGGTCTATAGTTAACTAATTCATCAGGATTTAGGTTAGGTTTTTTCAAAAGGGGTTTAATCACAGCAAACTTAAAGGACTGAGGAACGTAGCCATTTTCTAACGACATATTTAATATGTTATGGATGGAATCTATTATTAGGGGGAGGGCTTCTTTGAGGAGTCTGATTGGAATAGGGTCGAGCAAACAGGCTGATGGTTTTGACGACATGATGACTGAGGTAATCTCCACCTCATCAACAGGAGTTAATTTATCTAATATTATTAGAGGATCCATGTGGGACATTACAGACTGGATTTGCTCAGAGCTGATTTTTGGAGTAGCTTTGTTAATTTTGTCTCTAATGGTTGTGATTTTGTAATCAAAGAAGTGAAGAAAGTCATCACAACTAATGTTGGAGGGGATAAGAGACTCATTAGCAGTGTGGGAGTTTGTCAGCCTGGCTACAGTGCTGAACAAAAATCTGGGGTTATTTTTGTTTACTTCTATTAGATTTGAATAGTATCTAGTTCGGGCTTTCCGCAGAGCGGCCTTATAAGTGAGCAGGCAGAGCTTCCATGCCTTCAGAGACTGCTCAGAGCGCGAGCGGCGCCAAAGCTTCTCTGTGCGTCTTACATGTTGTTTGAGTGTCCTGAGCTGTAACGTGTACCATGGAGCCGGAGGTCTTGGTTTAATGCTTTTCTGTTTTAGCGGAGCTACAACATCGAGAGCAGATTTTAAGGTGAGCATTGTTCTGTCAACCAATTGATCAGTGACAATTGGATTAAAATTATTGTCATTGTCACATGACATATCTTTCAGTAATGGCTCAATAATTTCTTTAAACTCTGTAACCGATTTATCTGATAATGTTCTTTTCATTATAGTTTTTTTCTGTGGGGCTGGATAGTCTTTTAGTATAAATTGAAAGGTAATTAAGAAATGGTCAGAGAGTATAGGGTTTTGAGGAAGGACAATTAGATCATTAATCTCAATACCGTAGGTTAGAATGAGATCTAGAGTGTGATTGTGACAGTGAGTCGGCTTATTCACACTCTGGGTGAAACTGATCCCATCCAGGAGCCAAAAGCATCACTGAGACAATCACTGCCGTTATCTACATGTATGTTGAAATCTCCAACTATAACAATCCTTTCCCAGTTCAAGACTAAACTTGAAATGAAATCAGAAAACTCTGTCAGGAAGTCGGCATATGGACCAGGAGGTCGATAAATTATTATAAATATAACAGCTTTTTGGTTTTTCCAATTGGGGCACGTAATGGAGAGTGCGAGGCTTTCAAAGGAGAGGTAAGTATAGTTGGGTTTGGGGCTGAGAATTAGACTGGAATGAGAGATGACGGCCACACCACCACCTCGACCTGTGCTCCGGGCACTCTGAAAGTTCATGTGACTTGATGGTGTAGATTCGTTTAGTCTAACATAATCATTTTCCCGAAGCCATGTTTCAGTTAGGGCTAACAGATCAATATTAAGGTCGACAATTAGTTCATTTATTAAAAGAGATTTGGAGGAAAGAGACCTGATGTTTAGCAGTCCACATTTTACACACTTATCATTTTGTTTATTTGTGGCACATTTATTTATTTTTGTTAAGTTATGAGATCTGACAGCTTCCTTGTCAGAGTTTAGGGGTGTTTTATTTGTGCTTTTTGTACGTGGGGCACGTGGGGCACACACAGTCTCTGTTTGGAGCTGTTCCCTCTGACTGAGCTGTGCTTCACTGGTCTAAACTGCTCCCTAACGTCACTGTCACTGTGCTTCCCTGAGCTATTCTGCGTGCTAGTCTTACCTGGTCAATCTAGACTAGCAATCATATTCTGAGCTAACAGGGCGGAGCCAGCCTGCGTGGGATGGATGCCGTCTCTACGTATAAGCCTAGGCTTCCCCTCAAATGTCCTCCAATTATCTATGAAGACGACACCATTAGGCGGGCACCAATTGGTCAACCACTGGTTGACTGCTGAAAAGCGGCTGTACATTTCACAGTTGGTGTAGGTTGGGAGGGGGCCAGAGAAGTACACGGACTCCGACATCGACTTAGCCAATTGACAGACTGCAGCTATCTGTAACTTAACCACCTCTGACTGACCGCGCCGAGTATCGTTACCCCCCGCGTGTATAACGATCCGGCGGTATCTATTCTTACTTTTCTTTAAAAGTGTCATGATCCCTGTCTTGCTCTCCCTGCACCCTCGTCTCTCTCCTCCCTTACCTGCCTGTCTCCGGAGCTGGGCGGAGTCCTGACTCCTCCCGCGCGCACCTGCTTTCCATCAATGCAATCAACACCACCTGCCGTGGATAAGAGGGGTCTGGACCAGTCACTCGGCGCCAGAACGTCCGCGTGCTCTACGTGAATATGCTCTTGGCTTAATACTTTTTGATCCTTGTATTCCCGTGTTTTATTGGAACCTTTCTGCTCTGCTCCAGGAATCTGCCCAAGAACCAGCTCTGGATCTCCCCAGCCCCTGCACCTCTGTTCTGGTATGGTCTTGTGTCTCCCTGTCTTGTCGTGCACCCCTGTCTCTCCACGTTCATGGACCGGCACCTACGCTCCCCAGCTCCTATGGATTATGACTTATGATTTACTAGACTTTGAACTAAGCTTTTGAACTCTTACCTTTGTTATCACGTGTGTGAATAAAGACATTGTTAAACATCGTGAGTCTGCACCTTTGGTCCTTACTGGTTACGACAAAAAGCCTAAGATTCCCCTCGATGTCACCCAGTCTGGCTCCAGGGTAACACCGCGTGGAAGCTGCAGGCAGTTCCACGTCCCTGACTATGGAGCTCCCTATGACTAAAGTGTCCCGGGTCCAGTTCAGGGGAGCAAACCTGTTCTGGACGGGGAGCTCTCTACTCTCAACCCTGTGTCCCTGGTCTGCTACAGTCCTATTCTCAGCCCTGTGTCCCTGGCCTGTCCTACGCTTTCTTCTAACTGTCACAAACCTGTCCTGGTCTGATCCCGGCTGCACGGGTTGCGCTGGGGGGCTAGTCTCACTAGTTACGCTAAAGCTACTGCGGTCCGCGGTCCCTACTGCTGCTACCTGACTGTAACTCGGGGTCAGAGCCTCCAATGAGCGGATCCGCGTTTCTAACTCTGAGACCCTGGCCTGTAGGACTGCCACTACACTACACTTAACACAACTGTCCCTATCATCATCAAATAAACCAGGGTCATCACTCCACATATGGCAACCAGGGCAGGGAAAAGCGAGAGAAGAGGAGGAAGGGTTAGCCATGATGCTAGTCGGCTAGGCTAGTTCAGGCTGAACCGAGAGATAGAGGGGATTAATCCACGAAGTGCGGAGCAATAGATGCTGAATGAAACTTCGGTGGTTTAGCAAAGTATTCAGGCACTAGTGTAGATGTTAGAAACTGCTTTTAAAACTGTGAGGATTCGTGGATTAACAATTTCAGCCCCCTTACCTGCCAGCCGTTTATACAATCTCTCCAAACCTGAACGAGAGACGATGGAGCAGTACAGCCGGGATTCGTTGGCCACTGGCATCATCCGCCCGTCCTCCTCTCCTGTCGACGCGGGGTTTTTCTTCGTGGCCAAAAAGGACAAGACCCTGCGTCCCTGTATCTATTATCAAGGTCTCAACAACATCCTCTGAACCAGCCTTAAAAGCCCCGAAGAAGCGCTCAATTTGCGCTGCTTAAATTTAGCTTATTTGCGCATAGCTAACGGGCTACCTGTTAGCAGCTAAAGTATTGAAGTTAGCACTTTTCTGGGTAAAGTGTCCACTCAGCCAACACTGAACAAACAACATGAACATTAATTGTCTTATATAATCTTATATAATCATTCATACCTTTTTCCTCTGGTCTTCTCACTTCGCACGTTTCCCGCGCGCTCAGAGGGCAGTTCCAAATCGCGGGGGGGGAGGGGGTTATTCTGTCTCGGGTCAAACCAAAAACACGTGTAACCGGTTCATATTTATATTTACACAGTTTTTATTACAGTATTACAGTTTTGTTCATACCTGGAGTCTGATTTAATGTGCAGTCTTGGTCCTCCAGACACTTCTTCTGTGTTTTTGTTTCTTCTTCGTGTGACCTTTGCCCCCTGGTATAAATCCAGTGTTTGGCGCTGCTTCTTCTCTTTGTAAATCCAGTTTTGGGAAGAGTTCAGTCTTCTATTATAAACCTGTGATTAAAGGGCTGTTATTATCCGTTATCTCCTCTCTTGTAGTATGCTAACTCTGTACACAGTAATATCACAAACATTTGGAAAATAACTGTAGCTGTGGATAAAACCGCTCATGTTCTATAGGTGTCAATAAATCTGCTTTGTGAGATTAACCTGCTCTGTTTGCTAAAGTCGTAAAGTAGTACCGTTAGCATAGCTGCGCTTTTTTGTTTACATCTGTTCTTAAAGGTTCCCTCATGACTTATGGACGTACGAGATGGAACTGATCTCAAACGGCAAACCCCAGGATTTAATGCACATCTTATTTAGTCTGGAGATATTATTTGGACTCTTTAAATGCAGGTTTATGTGAGTGGATCTAAGGGACAAGCCCCATCGCTGTCTCCACTTTATCCTCAAATAACAAACTTAAAAGTCTATATTAGGCTTTTTCCTGATATTCTACCGTTTCCTCGTCACAAACAGACCTGGAGTTGTGTTGTTTTTGTTTTTTTTTTCTGCATAAATATTTGTTCGAGGTGTGTAGAGGAGAGACTAATACACACCTCTGTACTTTGTATATACAGCTGAATAATCACTGAGCTAAAGTCTCTTGGCATTAACGTCATTAGTATCAGTGATTCTATGGATGTTTCAGTGATTCTATGGATGTTTCAGTGATTCTTTTTCAGATGTGACAGACGACTTGATGATAAAATATCTGAAAACATCAGCACAGCGCCACCAACCTGTGAGTCAGTGGATCTTGTTTTTGTTTTTGTTTTTTTGTGCATGTTAATCTTTTGTCTTCAAGTCCTTTGGTGACTGAAAAATGCCTCCACTTTATGTCACAACGAAGAGTCTGTTTAACGCCCTCCTGTGGTGAAACTCAGAACTACAAATGTGAGGAGGAAGTGACATTTCTCCAGAGAATTTGACGTTTTGAAGAAAATCAACAAAACAAAAACAAAAGTTAGACTGAAACTGAGAGAGAAAGAAAGAGAAGGAGTGAGAGAGTGAGAGAGAGAGAAGGATAATTCCACGAGTAAAACCACAGTCTCACTGATACAGAGCTGAATGTTTCAGGTTTTAAAGCTTCTGTATTTTCTCTTGTGAACTTTAAATCCTGTTATAACATCGACAACAGACTTTTACTGTGGGTCAGACCTGGACGACTGAGGGAAACGTGTGCTAATGTCATAATAACATGTGAAAAACACAACAGACGTGTGCTAATGTCATAATAACATGTGAAAAACACAACAGACGTGTGCTAATGTCATAATAACATGTGAAAAACACAACAGACGTGTGCTAATGTCATAATAACATGTGAAAAACACAACAGACGTGTGCTAATGTCATAATAACATGTGAAAAACACAACTCCAGGTCTGCTGACTACTCCCGACTGCAGCCCTAGAGTCTCAGTTGAATCCAGAGTTGAGACCAGACCCACAAGACCAGAACTAAGACCTGACCATGATCCAGGACCAGGACTAGACCAGGATTGAACCAGCACTAAACCAGGTCTAAACCAGGTCTAAACCAGGTCTAAACCAGGTCTAAACCAGGTCTAAACCAGGTCTAAACCAGGTCTAAACCAGGACTAAACCAGGTCTAAACCAGGTCTAAACCAGGTCTAAACCAGGACTAAACCAGGTCTAAACCAGGTCTAAACCAGGTCTAAACCAGGACTAAACCAGGTCTAAACCAGGTCTAAACCAGGTCTAAACCAGGACTAAACCAGGTCTAAACCAGGTCTAAACCAGGTCTAAACCAGGTCTAAACCAGGTCTAGACAGACCCACAGAGGGTGAAGACTCTGTGTTTGGGTGAACCTTTGCTCTGGTCATGACTCACTTTCATTTTAAAGACGTTTATTTGTTTTTGTTTTTTCACACTGGGACTTTTGTGGATTCCTCTGAAAATCTTTATCAGGATAAATATTATATATTTATATAAAGTAATAAAGCTACAAGAGTCAGTTTAGTGTGATATAAAACCTTTAAACATCAGGAAGTGCTCTGAAAGCACATTATAGTTTTCTTGGAGGAATTACAAAAAATCGAAGAAAAATACACACAAAACATTTATATCGACATAATAACATCGATCTGAAAACAGCCTGAAAACATTATTATTATTATTATTATTATTATTATTATTATTATTATTATTATTATTATTATTATTATTATTATTATTATTATTATTATTATTATTATTATTTATTAGTTTATTTTTTGTCCTGTCTGTTCCTGTGCTGTTCCTCTTCTCTCCGGCAGAGGTCGCTCCAGGTTCACTCTGTCCGGGCGCGCGCTGCTCGGGCTGCAGTGCCTCTGTCCGCCTGCAGAGGGCGCCACTGTCTCAGCGGTGTATAGACTGTAAACAGCGCAGGACTCGGGTACTTTACTTGAGTAACTTTTTAAAGAAGTACTTTTTCAGCTGCATACTTTTACTCCTGCTCGAGTAATATTTTTGTTGAAGTAACAGTACTCTATTGTGCAGTGTAACAGTACTCCCACTTTGCCAAGTACTTTTTGTACTCTCACTGGACTGATTTCTTCACCCACTACTTTGTACTTCTATTTGAGTAATGTGACTTTGAAGTACCGTTACTCTTACTTGAATACTTTCTGTCTGTAGTAATAGTACTTTCGTTTGACTCAACATATACACAAACACACAAATACACAAATACACGAATACATAAAATCCCCCTCTTTCTTCCTCTCTCTCTCTCTCTCTCCTCTTCTTTCTCGTTGTCACACTCTCTCTCTCTCTCCTCTTCTTTCTCGTTCTCACACTCTCTCTCTCTCTCTCCTCTTCTTTCTCGTTCTCACACTCTCTCTCTCTCTCCTCTTCTTTCTCGTTCTCACACTCTCTCTCTCTCTCTCCTCTTCTTTCTCGTTCTCACACTCTCTCTCTCTCCTCTTCTTTCTCGTTCTCACACTCTCTCTCCCCTCTTCTTTCTCGTTCTCACACTCTCCCTCTCTCTCTCCTCTTCTTTCTCATTCTCACACTCTCCCTCTCTCTCTCCTCTTCTTTCTCGTTCTCACACTCTCCCTCTCTCTCTCCTCTTCTTTCTCATTCTCACACTCTCCCTCTCTCTCTCCTCTTCTTTCTCGTTCTCACACTCTCCCTCTCTCTCTCCTCTTCTTTCTCATTCTCACACTCGCCCTCTCTCTCTCTCTCCTCTTCTTTCTTGTTCTCGCCCTCTCTCTCTCTCCTCTTTTTTCTCGTTCTCACACTCGCCCTCTCTCTCTCTCTCCTCTTCTTTCTCATTCTCACACTCTCCCTCTCTCTCTCCTCTTCTTTCTCATTCTCACACTCGCCCTCTCTCTCTCTCTCTCTCCTCTTCTTTCTCGTTCTCGCCCTCTCTCTCTCTCTCTCTCTCCTCTTCTTTCTCGTTCTCACACTCTCCCTCTCTCTCCTCTTCTTTCTCGTTCTCACACTCTCCCTCTCTCTCTCCTCTTCTTTCTCGTTCTCACACTCTCCCTCTCTCTCTCCTCTTCTTTCTCGTTCTCACACTCTCCCTCTCTCTCTCCTCTTCTTTCTCGTTCTCACACTCTCCCTCTCTCTCTCCTCTTCTCTCTCATTCTCACACACTCCCTCTCTCTCTCCTCTTCTTTCTCGTTCTCACACTCTCCCTCTCTCTCTCCTCTTCTTTCTCGTTCTCACACGCTCCCTCTCTCTCTCCTCTTCTCTCTCATTCTCACACACTCCCTCTCTCTCTCCTCTTCTCTCTCGTTCTCACACTCTCCCTCTCTCTCTCCTCTTCTTTCTCATTCTCACACTCGCTCTCTCTCTCTCTCCTCTTCTTTCTTGTTCTCGCCCTCTCTCTCTCTCTCCTCTTCTTTCTCGTTCTCACACTCGCCCTCTCTCTCTCTCTCCTCTTCTTTCTCGTTCTCACACTCTCCCTCTCTCTCTCCTCTTCTTTCTCGTTCTCACACTCTCCCTCTCTCTCTCCTCTTCTTTCTCATTCTCACACTCGCCCTCTCTCTCTCTCTCCTCTTCTTTCTCGTTCTCACACTCTCCCTCTCTCTCTCCTCTTCTTTCTCGTTCTCACACACTCCCTCTCTCTCTCCTCTTCTCTCTCGTTCTCACACTCTCCCTCTCTTGTTTTACCTCCCATCTTGCTCCTCCCTCCTCTCCTGAGTCTGGAGGTGGGCGGAGTTCCTGGCTCCTCCCACACACACCTGAACCCCAGAGGAGCCAGGACCAGACCCTGGTGCAGATCGTCCTTGTGTCAAACGTGACTCCTGCTCTGTTGATCCAAGATTCCTGCTCCCTGGACCGTCCCTGGACCGACCCTGGACCGACCCTGGACCGTCCCTGGACCGTCCCTGGACCGTCCCTGGACCGACCCTGGACCGTCCCTGGACCGTCCCTGGACCGTCCCTGGACCGACCCTGGACCGTCCCTGGACCGACCCTGGACCTCTCCTCCGTCCTCTTTCTCCTCTCTCTCTCATGAACGACAGAGTGCACATAAACGAGTGTTTTCTTTGTTTTTACAGAAGTGCAGCAGCTGACGTGTGTGTGTGTGTGTGTGTGTGTGTGTGGGGGTGTGTGTGTGTGTGTGTGCTCTTGTGTAACAGGGCTCAGCGTCTGCCCTGTCACGGGGAAGTCTCCAGCTCAAACTCAGATGATTCAGACACGGGACAAAAGGTCATGACCCCAGAGTGTGTACTACAACTAATACTACAACTAATACTACAACTAATACTACAACTAATACTACAACTACAACTTATACTACAACTACAACTAATACTACAACTACAACTTATACTACAACTACAACTAATACTACAACTACAACTTATACTACAACTACAACTTATACTACAACTACAACTTATACTACAACTTATACTACAACTACAACTAGTACTACAACTACAACTTATACTACAGCAGAGAGATGAGACATGTACACTGGAGTACTGCAAGAAGGAGAAAAAGAATTAGCAGTAGTAGACGTAGCAGTTGTTGTAGTAGTAGTAGTAGTAGTAGTTCTTAATCGTTGATACTCGTAGGATTCTGCAGCGTCGCGTCCACAGGGGGCGCCGCAGCGTCGCGTCCACAGGGGGCGCTGTTGGGGACATCGTTTTTTAACGTGGATTTCAGTGGATTTGTTTGTTTTATTAATGATTCTAATTTGACAAAAAATTACAAGTGTCACTGTAGAAGAAGAAGAAGAAGAAGAAGAAGAAGCACAGACACGACGACGACGACGACGACGACGACGACGATGCTGATGATGATGATGATGTCATAAAATGGGAAATAAACAAACACGGAGTGAAAGTTTTGACTCTGGATCTGACTTTAGGCTGCGACGCTTTTAAATATGAGAATAGAAGGATGTTTCCTCGTCACACACAGACCTGGAGCTTTTGTTTCATTCACATGTTTAACACACAAACCTGCAGAAAACACTCTGTTCCACCTTGTGATGTCATCATGTGGTGATACAGGAAGTGCTCCACTGTGTTTTTAAACTCCACACACCTTCATTTATAGAATCATCTGGATCATTTCAGTCCTGGAGTTGTCTCTTATCTCGACTGAACTAAAGGTAAAAGGAGGAGTTAAAATGTTTGAAAACTACCACTTGATGACATCACAAGGTGCAACAGAGCGTTTTGAGCTTTGGAGATGTGACAGACTAATAATAAAGTGACTCAAACTATGAATTGTAAATAGTTTTGGCTTTTGAAAACACTGCCAGATGAAGAATTACATTTTTTCCATTGTATTTTATTGTATTTTATTGTATTTATTTATTTATTTATTTATTTATTTATTTATTTATTTATTTATTTATTTATTTATTTATTTACAAGACCCAGTTTTGTGTCATACAGAACCTTTAATGCATTGTCTGGTTTTGTGTCGGCGCATTAATATTCCTTCTTTGGCTGTTTTTTTATTTCATTATTTTCCACGTCTCAAAATGTTTTTCCTGTTCCAGTTCCAGAGACTCCGGCGCAGACTCGACTCTCAGCCCGATTCCAGTAAAAAACCCCACGAGAGAGAAACCAGCGCGCGAGGAGGGAGGGAGGGAGGGGGGGATTCTCCGAAACTCCATCCCACGTGGGGCGCTCCTCCGTCGGCCTCGCTCTCAGCCAATCACCGCCGTCTGGAGCTCGGAGCCAATGGCGGCGCGGCGAGTGGGGCGGGGTGACGCGTCCGGCTCTCGGGGCGTATAAAACCAGCGCCAGCCTCGATTCTCCAGCTCGGAATCCTCCACACTCGCGCACAAACCACTCGTTCACTCTTTCACTTGTTCTCCCGCCACGCACGGACTTTACACAGTTTTTCCTTCTTGGATTTACCGTTTTTGTGCTTTTACGCAGCGCACTTTGGATTATTTCTGCACCTTTTAAGGATAACTTCACGTTTTGGGGGGATTTATTTCACCGCTTTTCAACATGACTCTGGAAGAAGTCGTTGGATCGAGCTCCACGGAGAAAAAGTAAGTGCATTTTTCGCGCAGACGTGGGTGATCCAGGTGGTTTGGGGTTTTTTTACGCATCGACGCACGCGCCTTTCTCACGACGTTTTGCAAGTGACGTGATTGCGCACACGTTGAGTTTTCTTAAAGAGGGATTTTCACAGAGATTTCACTTCTGTTAAACCGTTTCGTTTCTTGAGCCGGGTTTTACGCACAGAAGGAAATGGAAAATCACGCAAGTTTGGAACATTTTGCGCTGCTTTTGTGACATAACTATCCAATATTTTGAAAGTTGTGGTTAAAAAAACAAACAAAAAAACGTCATGCATCAATTTGACCCAAATGTAGAATCCAAGGAGGGAGTGACAGGTTTAATGGCACCAAACGTGATCTGAATTCATCCAAATGGACCTTTTTTACGCACAGAAACGCCACATTACGCACAGAAACGCCACTTTACGCACGGACATGCCCACGCCACGACTCCACGCACGAGTTCAGCGCGTCGTTATGTCTCTACAGCGCACAGTCCTGAACATTTTGACCTAATCTCAGTCTGGTTTTGTCCCTCTGCAGGATGGACACGGTCGGCTCGGCTCTGGAGACGCTGCTGGTCGCTGCGCACAGACGAGACTGTCTCACGGTTGGAGTTTACGAGTCCGCCAAGCTCATGAATGTGTGAGTACCACCACAAATGATCCTTTTTTTGTAAATATATTAGTCACATGTGCAAAGTTCAAGCCTAAAATGTCTCTGAGAATGAGTCAACAGAGCGTGAGGAGCGTGCGTAATGCGCGCGCAGTGTCCAAAATGGCACCCGCGTAATCCGCACGGTCTATTTTTAGCCCCAGAGCTTAAAATAATAATGGGACGTGGCTATGTTTAGTTGGGAAGCTATTTTTACACGTCTGCTCCACTGAAATGTTCTATTAATGGAACTGGAACGGAACAGGCAGTTTGGGAGCGTGTCAAAGCTGAAATATGTAAACATTTAGAAAAAAAAGGAAGGAAACTGGTCCTTTTTTTAAGTCTGATTCAACCATTTTTGTATGAAATGAAGTGATTTTTAAAAGAACAGTAAGTGCCGTCATGTTTCTAGAGTCTTTTATGAACTAAAATCACTTCATTTCATACAAAAATGGTTGAATCAGACTTAAAAAAAATAAACAAAAAACAGAAAGTGAATACAGTGAACCACTTGAGTGAAGGAAACTGGTCTTTTTTTTCTTTTTTAAGTCTGATTCAACCATTTTTGTATGAACTAAGTGATTTTTAGTTGATAAAAGATTCTAGAAACACTTACTGTTCTTTTAAAAACCTAATTTGTGTCTTTTTAAATGTTGCATAAGCAGGAGAGAGGCTCAATACACAGAGTCACATTTACATCTGAATCAGACCAAACGCCCCGGGCCAGACCACTTCCCTTTAACAGTTTGGCTAATTCACTTTTAAAGGTGTCGGTTTTGGTTTTGGGATCGTGCCGTCGACTTCAACGAGCTCGGTGCAGTTTTGTGGTTGAGTCACGGTGAAAAAAACGCTGACTGTGCCACGACGCGCCCAGAGCTAAATATAGAAACTCAGATGTAAACAAACCCGGGCTATTTATAAACCGGTTCAGCCTGGACTGGTCTGGGGGCGGAGGGTTTTCCAGACGTCAGACGTGAACCAAATTTTAACGTTTTTATGTGTCTGAACGTTTCAAAATGACTTGGCCTTTATGTTTTTAGCTCATTTTTGAAGCAGCAAATCCAATAAATTTACATAATCTGCCCCGTTTTGTCACAGAAGTCGTTACTCGCCACGAAATCTTCAAAATTTGTCAGGAAAAAATGTAAAAGTTTTGAATATTTGGTGTTTTGAGCAAAAAAACCCAACAGATTTTAACCAAATTTAATTGTTTTTATTCCATATTTTAGTTTAGAAGTCATTTTAACCCATTTTCATGCAAATTTCCAACATGTTTTGCTGTAATATTTCAATTTTTTTTACACTTTTACTCAAAATGTCCGACTTTAACCTCATTTCTTTTACGTCTTTCCGTTTTATTCCCGTTTATCCTCAACTTTGCACATTTTCATTCACATTTTAAGACTTTTATCTGTAATAACTTTTAAAAAATATTTATTTTTTTTGTTTTTTTTCCTCCGATTTTAACCGCGTTCCCTCTCTCCCTCCAGCGACCCCGACAGCGTGGTCCTGTGCGTCCTGGCCACGGACGCCGAGGACGTGGACGACATCGCGCTGCAGATCCACTTCACGCTGCTCCAGGCGTTCTGCTGCGACAACGACATCAACATCCTGCGCGTGTCGGGGCTGCGGCGTCTGGGCCAGCTGCTCGACGAGAAGCCCGACCAGAACGGGAACGAACCGCGAGACCTGCACTGCATCCTGGTCACGGTGAGTCGCCGTAACAACGCTAACGCCCCGCTAGGAGATGCTAACGTCGAAAAGTGCGAGAGCGGCAGTCGGCGTTTGAGTGATAGTAACGTTTAAAAGTTCAGTTAAATTTTAGTGATGGATGAAAGAATTGAATTTTTGTTTTTTTTTATCTTTTGAATGTTTTTGGGAAGTTTGGCTAACGGATTGGCGCTAGATCCCCCCCAACGCTAGATCCCCCCCAACGCTAGATCCCCCCCAACGCTAGATCCCCCCCCAACGCTAGATCCCCCCCAACGCTAGATCCCCCCCAACGCTAGATCCCCCCCAACGCTAGATCCCCCCAACGCATTTATTAATTGACTTTCCATCTCTAACGCTAGGTCCCCGGCGCTAGGTCCCCGGCGCTAGGTCCCCGGCGCTAGGTCCCCGGCGCTAGGTCCCCGGCGCTAGGTCCCCGGCGCTAGGTCCCCGGCGCTAGGTCCCCGGCGCTAGGTCCCCGGCGCTAGGTCCCCGCAAATTTATGAATTGACTTTGCATCTCTAACCGAAGTTTAACCACAAAATCCAAAGTGATGATGATTTTTCCGGATTCTAACCTCATTTTCTTGGCGTTCCCAGAATCCTCCCGTGGACCCGCTGCAGTGCCAGGCTCTGTCCGACATCAGCAGCTTCTGTGCGGAGAGTCGATGCAAGAACCAGTGGGTGCCGGCTCTGGAGCTGCAGGCGCGCTGAAAACCGCCAAAAAAAAAACTGTCAAAAACGTGACGCGAAATCAGCGGTCGACCAATCACAGCGCCTCCCCGCGACCTCTCACCCTGGAGAGGCGGGGCTTGCGGGCGTTTGAGGGCACGTGGAGCCGGGGATTGCTAACAATGCTAACGGTTCTATGCTAACGGCCCAAAAAACGAAGACCGGGAACTTCCGACGTGGAGGAGCGGTTTTTTTGGGAAGCGGTCATGTGACTCAGCGCACGCCGCACGGGCCAATCAGAAGAGAGTTTGACGAGAGACGGGAAAAAAGATGGAAAAAAACAACAAGATGGACTCAGAACTAATGTTTTTAAATAAACGGGACGCTCCTGCAATGTCAAAGTGTAACCAGTGTTTTAAAGTGTCTGGCCCAAGGACACGACGGCAGGAATCAAACCGCCAACCTCTGGGTCAGACACGTGCAATATAATGTGTGTGTGTTAAATGTGACGTGACGCTTCAGTGTTTTTATCAGATGGGAACAAGTGTTTTGCCAAAGGGCACAATGTCAGGAATCAAACCGCCAACCTCTGGGTCAAGCACCGACAGTTTAATGTTTAATGATAAAATGTAACTCGACAAACGGCGGGGACGAGGTCGACTGTAGGAAAAGTGTGTTGCTCAACGGCAGCTCGGACGCCGTCGACGGGAATCAAACCGACAACCTGTGTGTGTCGGACTGTGACGGTGTTTTACAAATGTGTGGGATTATTTATGAAAAACAAATGTAATATATTTGTGACGATCACGAGGTTTAAAGTTTTATCTCCAGGTGAAAATGAAACGATGTGAAATAAACAAAACGAAAAAACAAACGGACTCTGTGATTTTTAGTTTTGTACCGAACGTTTGTCATTTTCAAATCAGTTTTTTTTTGACACGTTCACAAACAGAACGAGCTCGTTTCACCGTCGCTTTGAGACGCAGTGAGCTAGCTAGCGTGCTAACACTTTTATTAAAACCAGAAAACAAAGTAAACAAACAAAAAATAATTAAAATAAAGCTCATCTTGTTTGTACATGTGAAATACTTAAGTTTGTGATGTTCTTTTAAAATTATGCTCAAAATTAGCGTTAGCATTAGTGTTAGCATTAGCATTAGTGTTAGCGTTAGCATTGAGACACAAACTTGTCTCTAAACGCTGAAGTGTTTATTTTATTTTTGTCATTTTAAAGACAAATCAGATCCTCAAACACAGACGTTTAAAGCCTTACTCTGGTTTGTTGCTCACAGGTCAGATCTGTGGAGAGGCTGGTTCACTATAACAGTTACACCTCAGTGTTTTCAAGCATCAGAAACACTTTAAACATGTGAGTCAAGTTTAAAACATGAAACGTCTCCATAAAAAGCTCCATAGTGAAGCTTTAAGTTTATCTGCCTCTGGTCTGACCTGATTATCACCGAGACCTGAGACCTGAGACCTGAGTCCCGGGTTAGTCCAGTGATAGACGAGGTCAGTCCAGACAGTCCTTTTGGGGTTTTGTGTATTGGTCTCATGGGTCTGATTGTTGTGCAACACAAAAGTCTTCAGCCTGAAGTTTGTCTCTGGAACAAAGGAGCAGCAGTAGTAGTAGTAGTACTTGTAGCAGTAGTTGCAGTAATTGTAGTAGTAGTACTTGTAGTAGTAGTAGTACTTGTAGTAGTAGTAGTACTTGTAGTAGTAGTAGTAGTAGTAGTACTTGTAGTAGTATTACTCAAACATAACGTCATGAGCCTTTATTTGTGTAACAATGGGGAAATTTTAGTGTTGCAACGGAAAAGTACAAGATCAGTAAAAAAAAAAGTACCACAAGTACTACAAGTACTACAAGAACTACAAGTACTACAAGAACTACAAGAACTACAAGTACTACAAGAACTACAAGTACTACAAGAACTACAAGAACTACAAGTACTACAAGAACTACAAGTACTACAAGAACTACAAGTACTACAAGAACTACAAGAACTACAAGTACTACAAGAACTACAAGTACTACAAGAACTACAAGAACTACAAGTACTACAAGAACTACAAGTACTACAAGAACTACAAGTACTACAAGAACTACAAGAACTACAAGTACTACAAGAACTACAAGTACTACAAGATACACAACACAGTCAACCCAGACAGACACAGGGAGAACATGCAAACTCTACACGTGGAAATAGAACCTGAGACCAGACCAGGACTAAACCAGGACTAAACCAGGACTACACCAGGACTAAACCAGGACTAGACCAGGACTAAACCAGGACTAAACCAGGACTAAACCAGGACTAAACCAGGACTAGACCAGGACTAGTGGGTCAGATGAGCCAGTCCAGGTTGTGTTTAGTGGTTCTTCTCTCTCCCCTCTCTCTCACATTTGGCATATCCTGGTCTAGTCCTGGTTTAGTCCTGGTTTAGTCCCGGTTTAGTCCTGGTTTAGTCCCGGTTTAGTCCTGGTTTAGTCCCGGTTTAGTCCCGGTTTAGTCCTGGTTTAGTCGCGGTTTAGTCCCGGTTTAGTCCCGGTTTAGTCCTGGTTTAGTCCTGGTTTAGTCCCGGTTTAGTCCTGGTTCAGTCCTGGTTTAGTCCTGGTTCAGTCCTGGTTTAGTCCTGGTTCAGTTCTTGTGTAACACATGATGTAAAACGTAGTACTGTATCTCTCTTTGACACTTTTGTAGTGAGTATTTGTTCCTCCTCCTCTCCCTCTCTCCTCCTCTTCCTCCTCCTCTCCCTCTCTCCTCCTCTTCCTCCTCCTCTCCCTCTCTCCTCCTCTTCTTCTCTCCTCTTTCTCTCTTTTCTTTTTGTTCCTGCTCTTGGTTTAGTTCTTACATTATATAAAACATTGTAGTATTTTTTCTTAGACGCCTTTTGTTTACTGTATTTTTCCCACACGTCCTCCTCCTCTTCATCTCTCTCTCCTCCTCTTCATCTCTCTCTCCACCTCTTCATCTCTCTCTCCACCTCTTCATCTCTCTCTCCACCTCTTCATCTCTCTCTCCACCTCTTCATCTCTCTCTCCACCTCTTCATCTCTCTCTCCACCTCTTCATCTCTCTCTCCACCTCTTCATCTCTCTCTCCTCCTCTTCATCTCTCTCTCCACCTCTTCATCTCTCTCTCCACTTCATCTCTCTCTCCACCTCTTCATCTCTCTCTCTTCCACTCCCTCACTTTCTCTCCCCCGCCTCCTCTCTTCCTACTCTCTCTCTCCCCTCGTATCTCTCCTCTCTCTGCCATTCTCCTCCCATTCAGCTCTCCCTCCTCTTTCTTATTTTTCTCTCTACTCCCTCTCCTCCTCTTCATCTCCCTCTTCCTCTTTCTTCTCCCATTCTATTCCTCTCTCCCACATATTTTTTCCTTCCCTCTCTCTTTCCTTTTCCCCTCTTCTCTCCCCCTCTTTCTCCCTCTCTTCTCACTCTCCTTTTCTCATGTCTCTCTCCCTCCTCTCCCTCTCTCTCCCTCCTCTCTCTCTCCCCCCTCCCTCCTCTCTTTCTCTCTCTCCCTCCTCTCTCCCTCCTCCGTTCTCTCTCTCTCTCCCCCTCTCTCCCCCTCTCTCCCTCCTCTCTCTCTCTCTCTCCCCCCCTCTCTCTCCCTCCTCTCTCTCTCCCCCTCCTCTCTCCCTCCTCTCTCTCTCTCTCTCTCTCTCTCTCTCTCTCTCCTCTCTCTCTCCCCCTCCTCTCTCTCTCTCTCCCTCTTCTCTCTCTCCCTCCTCTCTCTCTCCTCTCTCTCTCTCCCCCTCTCTCCCTCCTCTCTCCCTCCTCTACCCCACACTCTCCCTCTCTCTCTCCCTCCTCTCTCTCTCCCTCCCCCTCCTCTCTCCTCCCCCCCCTCTCTCCCTCCTCTCTCTCTCTCTCTCTCTTCTTCCTCTCCTCTCTGAGTCACTTCTTTATTTCTCTTTTTGTCCATATTTAGTCTCTGTCGTTTTCAGGATCTCCTCACGTCACAGTTTCCCTCCATTTTTCAGCAAAAACACTGTAAAAATATTTATAAATTAATGTATTAATATTTATATCTACAAACTCAAAATACTGCACTTTACAAATACTGCACTTTACAAATACTGCACTTTACAAATACTGTACTGCAGTTTTAACAGAAATGAGTCTTTCCTGGTTTAGTCCTGGTTTAGCACATCTTCTAGCACATGTCTCTTTTACAGTGATGGGAGCGTGTTTCCATGGAGACTGGAGGATGCTGGTCACCGCGGCGACGGGAGGAGGCAGTTTCCGCAGCAACAGGATAGAACAGTGACACGTTCAGAAAATACCAGACAAAAATAGAGAATAAAGGTATTTATAAAAATGACACGGAGAAAAAGGACAGGACTAAACAGGACTAAACCAGGACTGAACCAGGTCTAAACCAGGACTAAACCAGGACTGAACCAGGACTAAACCAGGACTGAACCAGGACTAAACCAGGACTAAACCAGGACTGAACCAGGACTAAACCAGGACTAAACCAGGACTGAACCAGGACTAAATCAGGACTAAACCAGGACTGAACCAGGACTAAACCAGGACTAAACCAGGACTAAACCAGGACTAAACCAGGACTAAACCAGGACTAAACCAGGACTAAATCAGGACTGAACCAGGACTAAACCAGGACTAAACCAGGACTAAACCAGGACTAAACCAGGACTAAAGCAGGACTGAACCAGGACTGAACCAGGACTAAACCAGGACTAAACCAGGTCTAAACCAGGACTGAACCAGGACTAAACCAGGACTAAACCAGGACTAAACCAGGACTAAAGCAGGACTGAACCAGGACTGAACCAGGACTGAACCAGGACTGAACCAGGACTAAACCAGGACTAAACCAGGACTAAACCAGGTCTAAACCAGGACTAAACCAGGACTAAACCAGGACTAAACCAGGACTGAACCAGGACTAAACCAGGACTAAACCAGGACTGAACCAGGACTGAACCAGGACTAGACCAGGACTGAACCAGGACTAAACCAGGACTAAACCAGGACTGAACCAGGACTAAACCAGGACTGAACCAGGACTAGACCAGGACTGAACCAGGACTAAACCAGGACTGAACCAGGACTAAACCAGGACTGAACCAGGTCTAAACCAGGACTAAACCAGGACTAAACCAGGACTAAACCAGGACTGAACCAGGACTAAACCAGGACTGAACCAGGTCTAAACCAGGACTGAACCAGGACTGAACCAGGACTGAACCAGGACTAAACCAGGACTAAACCAGGACTGAACCAGGACTAAACCAGGACTAAATCAGGACTGAACCAGGACTAAACCAGGACTAAACCAGGACTGAACCAGGACTGAACCAGGACTAGACCAGGACTGAACCAGGACTGAACCAGGACTAAACCAGGACTGAACCAGGACTAAACCAGGACTGAACCAGGACTAGACCAGGACTGAACCAGGACTAAACCAGGACTGAACCAGGACTAAACCAGGACTGAACCAGGTCTAAACCAGGACTAAACCAGGACTAAACCAGGACTAAACCAGGACTGAACCAGGACTAAACCAGGACTGAACCAGGTCTAAACCAGGACTGAACCAGGACTAAATCAGGACTGAACCAGGACTAAACCAGGACTAAACCAGGACTAAACCAGGACTAAACCAGGACTAAACCAGGACTAAAGCAGGACTGAACCAGGACTGAACCAGGACTAAACCAGGACTAAACCAGGTCTAAACCAGGACTGAACCAGGACTAAACCAGGACTAAACCAGGACTAAACCAGGACTAAAGCAGGACTGAACCAGGACTGAACCAGGACTGAACCAGGACTGAACCAGGACTAAACCAGGACTAAACCAGGACTAAACCAGGTCTAAACCAGGACTAAACCAGGACTAAACCAGGACTAAACCAGGACTGAACCAGGACTAAACCAGGACTAAACCAGGACTGAACCAGGACTGAACCAGGACTAGACCAGGACTGAACCAGGACTAAACCAGGACTAAACCAGGACTGAACCAGGACTAAACCAGGACTGAACCAGGACTAGACCAGGACTGAACCAGGACTAAACCAGGACTGAACCAGGACTAAACCAGGACTGAACCAGGTCTAAACCAGGACTAAACCAGGACTAAACCAGGACTAAACCAGGACTGAACCAGGACTAAACCAGGACTGAACCAGGTCTAAACCAGGACTGAACCAGGACTGAACCAGGACTGAACCAGGACTAAACCAGGACTGAACCAGGACTGAACCAGGACTAAACCAGGACTAAATCAGGACTGAACCAGGACTAAACCAGGACTAAACCAGGACTGAACCAGGACTGAACCAGGACTAGACCAGGACTGAACCAGGACTGAACCAGGACTAAACCAGGACTGAACCAGGACTAAACCAGGACTGAACCAGGACTAGACCAGGACTGAACCAGGACTAAACCAGGACTGAACCAGGACTAAACCAGGACTGAACCAGGTCTAAACCAGGACTAAACCAGGACTAAACCAGGACTAAACCAGGACTGAACCAGGACTAAACCAGGACTGAACCAGGTCTAAACCAGGACTGAACCAGGACTGAACCAGGACTGAACCAGGACTAAACCAGGACTAAACCAGGACTGAACCAGGACTAAACCAGGACTAAATCAGGACTGAACCAGGACTAAACAGAGGTCCATTCTCTGGACTCATGTGACTGGCGCCGTGTGATGAGGGTGAAGTCATGTGACTGTTGGTGCAGGGGTCAGGGGTCACACATGACACAGATAATGGCGTCTCTTTGTCAAACACCACAGGCTCCGGGGCATCTGACACAAACCCTCAGACTCCACATGTCAAATCTACAGTTTACACGACAAAGAGCGTCTGGAACAGGACTAGACCAGGATCATAACCAGACTAAAGTGGAGGGAGGGACTCTGTTGGTTTGTGGTGAAAAACCTCGAGTCGGATAAATTTAGATCAGATTAAAAATAAACCACAAGATTTATTTATAGAAGAAAAGTGAAACAACGAACAGAGAGAAAGAGAGAGAGAGAGGGAGGAGAGGAGAGAGGGAGGAGAGAGAGAGGAGAGAGGGAGGAGAGAGACTGGACTTTATTATTCATGTGAAAACACAGGAGCTAAAAATAGAAACTAAAATACATCTTTCTGTTGTCGTCCTGGTTTAGTCCTGGTTTAGTCCTGGTTCAGTCCTGGTTTAGACCTGGTTTAGACCTGGTTTAGTCCTGGTTTAGTCCTGGTTTAGACCTGGTTTAGTCCTGGTTTAGTCCTGGTTCAGTTCTGGTTTAGTCCTGATTTAGTCCTGGTTTAGTCCTGGTTTAGTCCTGGTTCTGTGTCAGATGATCATGTCAGGGTGGGTGTGGTGTGGGTGGGGGTCCCTGTGGGTGGGGGTCCCTGTGGGTGGGGGTGGTGTGGGTGGTTTGGGTGGGTCTGTCTGGTGGAGCAGAGGATTATGGGTTCTCTGTGGACTGGGGGACATTTTGGGTTTTTGACAAAGAGACAGAACCGTTATAACATTTGACACGGACTAAACCAGGACTAAACCAGGACTAAACTAGGACTAAACCAGGACTAAACCAGGACTAAACCAGGTCTAAACCAGGACTAAACCAGGACTAAACCAGGACTAAACCAGGACTAAACCAGGTCTAAACCAGGACTAAACCAGGACTAAACCAGGACTAAACCAGGTCTAAACCAGGACTAAACCAGGACTAAACCAGGACTAAACCAGGTCTAAACCAGGTCTAAACCAGGTCTAAACCAGGTCTAAACCAGGACTAAACCAGGACTACAGACCAAACCTCCGTCTTATTAAACGTTGTGCTCTTTTGTTCCTGGGTCTGTGGTTGTCTTGATCCAGGGGAGGGGGGTCTGGGTCTGGGGTCTGGCCTGGTTTCGGGGCCTCTCTCTGGGGCAGACTCGTGCTGCGGTGGCCCTGGAGCTCCAGAGCAGGGAGGGGCGGTGGTTTTGGGTCCGATTTGGGGCTGAGTTTTGGGGGTTGGGGTCTCTGAGCTCTGGGCGGGGGTCTGTGCTCAGGTCTGTAATTATGACGGCTCTGAAGATGCAGCCAAATGCCCCTGATGCCCTCCCATGCCCCCGTGTGTCAGATGCCCTCCCATGTCCCCGTGTCCCGTCCTGTTATTGAAGCTGAAAATAACATTACAAAATTGATCGCACAAAATTAAAGCTTCACTGTGTAACTTTTCTGGCAGTAGCCCCTCCTCCAATATCCATAAGGTCAAGTTACAGGTCACATCTGTGGAGAGGCCGGCGTGCACAGAGTAAGAACACGTGCTTTAAAGAGGAGGTATTAAAGAGGAGCTCTGAGCGTCGTCGTGTGGAGCGTGGGTGATGTAAGCGCTTGTGGGCGGGGCCTCGTACAGACTCGCACCGCTAACTGTCAGGAGGGTTTGAGTCGGGTCTGGGAGAGATCACACTTAATCTGTTTTGTCTCGCCTTAAATCAACGTTCATGAAGTGTTTTTTCCTTCAGTCTGAACAAACAGGTGTGTCCCAAAGTACTTTATCTACGCAGTACTAGTATTTGTACTTGTACTACTGCACAGATGTCAGTTTAGATGGACGACAGCAGTGTAGTGCGTCGAAGGGTCAACACATATCTCTCGTTTGGTTCAGTTGATTTGCTCTGAGGTCAAATGGGTCACGTGACTTCATCCCTGGCTCCTGATTGGTCGGTTTGGATGCCCCTGTTTTGCATGTGGCCCGGGGCATTGTGGGAAAAAAGAAAAGGACCATGGGAAATTTGAATAAAAGACTAAAAGAGACTAAAAGAGAGGAGAATCCCAACGGAAGAAAAGATCTGCGCTCAGAGGAGGCTTTTATTGTGAAGGTCTCAGAGGAGACTTTTATTGTGAAGGTCTCAGAGGAGTCTTTTATTGTGAAGGTCTCAGAGGAGGGTCTTTTATTGTGAAGGTCTCAGAGGAGTCTTTTATTGTGAAGGTCTCAGAGGAGTCTTTTATTGTGAAGGTCTCAGAGGAGGGTCTTTTATTGTGAAGGTCTCAGAGGAGTCTTTTATTGTGAAGGTCTCAGAGGAGTGTTTTATTGTGAAGGTCTCAGAGGAGGGTCTTTTATTGTGAAAGTCTCAGAGGAGGGTCTTTTATTGTGAAAGTCTCAGAGGAGGGTCTTTTATTGTGAAAGTCTCAGAGGAGTGTTTTATTGTGAAGGTCTCAGAGGAGGGTCTTTTATTGTGAAGGTCTCAGAGGAGGCTTTTATTGTGAAGGTCTCAGAGGAGTCTTTTATTGTGAAGGTCTCAGAGGAGTGTTTTATTGTGAAGGTCTCAGAGGAGGGTCTTTTATTGTGAAGGTCTCAGAGGAGTGTTTTATTGTGAAGGTCTCAGAGGAGGGTCTTTTATTGTGAAGGTCTCAGAGGAGGGTCTTTTATTGTGAAGGTCTCAGAGGAGTGTTTTATTGTGAAGGTCTCAGAGGAGTCTTTTATTGTGAAGGTCTCAGAGGAGTCTTTTATTGTGAAGGTCTCAGAGGAGAGGCTTTTATTGTGAAGGTCTCAGAGGAGGCTTTTATTGTGAAGGTCTCAGAGGAGTCTTTTATTGTGAAGGTCTCAGAGGAGAGGCTTTTATTGTGAAGGTCTCAGAGGAGGGTCTTTTATTGTGAAGGTCTCAGAGGAGGCTTTTATTGTGAAGGTCTCAGAGGAGAGTCTTTTATTGTGAAGGTCTCAGAGGAGTCTTTTATTGTGAAGGTCTCAGAGGAGTCTTTTATTGTGAAGGTCTCAGAGGAGTCTTTTATTGTGAAGGTCCCAGAGGAGAGTCTTTTATTGTGAAGGTCTCAGAGGAGGCTTTTATTGTGAAGGTCTCAGAGGAGGGTCTTTTATTGTGAAGGTCTCAGAGGAGGCTTTTATTGTGAAGGTCTCATAGGAGGGTCTTTTATTGTGAAGGTCTCAGAGGAGAGTCTTTTATTGTGAAGGTCTCAGAGGAGGCTTTTATTGTGAAGGTCTCATAGGAGGGTCTTTTATTGTGAAGGTCTCAGAGGAGTCTTTTATTGTGAAGGTCTCAGAGGAGGCTTTTATTGTGAAGGTCTCAGAGGAGTGTTTTATTGTGAAGGTCTCAGAGGAGGCTTTTATTGTGAAGGTCTCATAGGAGGGTCTTTTATTGTGAAGGTCTCAGAGGAGGCTTTTATTGTGAAGGTCTCAGAGGAGAGTCTTTTATTGTGAAGGTCTCAGAGGAGAGTCTTTTATTGTGAAGGTCTCAGAGGAGTCTTTTATTGTGAAGGTCTCAGAGGAGTCTTTTATTGTGAAAGACTCAGAGGAGCCTTTTATTGTGGCGGGGCTGAGCACAGACTCACCTGAAGGAGCAGCTCAGAGTCCAACATGAAGGACGTGTAAATGTTTGTTTTCTTTATTCTCACGGTCGTCACTCGTTCGCTCGTGTCGCGTGGCCACAGTCGCCCCGGGGCAGACTGACTCCGCGGGTTTCGTCTGTGTGTGATCGTCCTGAGCATCGTGTCATCTGTTTGTTTTGGTTCAGCTCAAGTTGTTTTAAAAGTGCTATAAAAATAAACTGAATCATAGTCTCTTACGCACACGCTAACACGCTAACAAGCTAACACGCTAACACGCTAACAAGCTAACAAGCTAACACGCTAACAGCAGAGGGACATGTCTGCAGCTGTAGGTGTGACTCATAAAAGCTTCAAATGAGCCACAGTTTTTCAAATGAGTCGTCTGTAACATCTCCAAAGCTCAAAATGCGACGTTCCACTTTGTGATGTCATGAAGTGGGAGTTTTCTTTTGACCCAGAGACACTGACGGGCGGGTCAAATGCAGAGGACGCACTGACCTTTAAGTCACAGCTGAGTCCAAAGTTCCTCCTCACTGACCTCATGCATCAGAACATCCTGATTACTCACCATGATGAGTTTATAAGCTCTTTACACAGCTCTCAGACACCAGTGTAGTCAGTATAGCTACCGCCAACTAGCATGCTAACCACACACTTGACTCTCAGACATTATTTTCAGCCCCAGAGCCTCAGACCAGAGCGTAAACAAACGGAGCGTCCAGGAACAGCACAGAGAGGGAATAAACTGAACATCCAGGAACGCCGCAGACAGGGAATGTTCGGAACGTCTGGAATGTGACACTGAACTGAACCGGGAGCCAAACCGACACCAGGAAATACACACGTCCGACCTCCAGAGAGACACTGACGCAACGGGAACGAAACACAGAGGAGCGCCCGGCCGCGGTGTGGGAGCGCCCCAGACAGAGCAGACACACAAAGACACACACACAGATGCACAGACACACACACAGATACACACACAGACACACACACAGACACACCCCGACACACACACAGACACACACCGACACACACAGACACACACACAGACACACACACACATGCACACAGACACACACACAGACACACACAGACACACACACAGACACACACAGATACACACACAGACACACACACAGACACACACACACCCCCACACAGACACACACACAGACACACACAGATACACACACACACAGACACACACAGACACACACACAGACACACACACAGACACACACACACACACCCCCCCACACACAGACACACACACACCGACACACACAGACACACACACACCGACACACCCCGACACACACAGACACACACACAGACACACACACAGACACACCCCCACACACAGACACACACACACCCCCACACAGACACACACACAGACACACACAGATACACACACACACAGACACACACAGACACACACACAGACACACACACAGACACACACACACACACCCCCCCACACACAGACACACACACACCGACACACACAGACACACACACACCGACACACCCCGACACACACAGACACACACACAGACACACACACAGACACACCCCCACACACAGACACACCCCGACACACACAGACACACACACAGACACACACACACACACCCCCACACACAGACACACACACACCGACACACACAGACACACACACACCGACACACCCCGACACACACAGACACACACACAGACACACACACACACACAGACACAGATGCACCCCGACACACAGACACACACACACACATACACACAGACACACACAGATACACACACCGATGCACCCCGACACACACAGATACACACATAGACACATCCCCACACACAGACGCACACACAGATGCACACACACACACACACCCCGACACACAGACACACACATACACACCCCTACACGCACACACGCATACACATACACACACCCCTACACACACACACATATACAAACACACACACACATACAGGTCAGATCTGTGGAGCGGCGAGCCTGTGTATCAAGGGATTTTCTTTTTGAAGTAAAAAAAAAAACAAAAAACAATAAACATGAGATCACTGTTTAAAGCCATAGTGTGGAACATTTCAGACAATCAGGAGGAAAAGGTTCCATAGTGCAGCTTTAAAATGAACGTGTTTTATCACATGAACCAAACACAGACGTGATGTAAGAGCCTCACGTCTTTAAATCATCTGGGTTTGGCTCTGGTCCTGGTCTGGTCCTGGTCTGGTCCTGGTCTGGGTCCCAGTCTGGGTCTCAGTCTGGGTCTCAGTCTGGGTCTCAGTCTGGGTCTCAGTCTGGGTCTCGGTCTGGGTTTGGCTCTGGTCCTGGTCTAGTCCTGGTCTGGTCCAGGTCTGAATCAGGGTTTTTCTCTCCGTGACTCATCTTTTCTTTTGTTCCGTCTCATAAAACTATATTTACTCTGCTCCTCTGCTCATGTGACCTGGAGGAGGTATGGCTCCCTCTCTCTCTCTCTGCCCCTTTCCTCTCTTTCTGTTTGTCTCTCTGTCTCCCTCTTTGCCTTCTCTCTCTCTTTCTCTCCTTCCTTCTCTCTCTTTCCCTCCTCTCCCTCCCTCTTCTTTCTCTCCGTCTCTTGTTGTATCAGACATAGATTTGTTTTCTCTTTTTCCTCTTTAAATGACTCAGATCTGGAGAATGCACCGCTCTGGGTTTGTGCGTCTGTGTGTGTGTCTGTGTCGGTGTGTGTGTGTCTGTGTGTGAGGGGGTGTGTCTGTGTGTGTGTCCATGTCTGTTTATATGTGTGTCTGTCTGTGTGTGAGTGTGTGTGTCTGTGTCTGTGTGGGGGTGTGTCGGTGTGTGTGTAGGTGTGTGTGTGTGTGTGTGTGTAGGTGTGTGTGTGGGGGTGTGTGTGTAGGTGTGTGTATGTGTGTAGGGGTGTGTATGTGTGTGTGTCTGTGTGTGTGTTTAGTCTGAAGCAGCGTGTACAGACAGAGGGGACACAGTTTTTTAATAGAAAGTGAATTGGAGCCAGAGTCGACAGAGCAGGAAGTGCAACATGATCACTTCCTGTTTTGGTTATGTCCATTTATATTTACATATACAGTCTATAGAGAGTTATATAGAGTCCAGTCCGGTCCAGTCCAGTCCAGTCTGGTTCTGCTTCCATTGTAGGGAGTATTATACCTGGTCTTAGTCCTGGTCTTGGTCCTGGTCTTGGTCCTGGTCTTAGTCCTGGTCTTGGTCCTGGTCTTGGTCCTGGTCTTGGTCCTGGTCTTGGTCCTGGTCTTAGTCTTGGTCTTGGTCCTGGTCTTGGTCCTGGTCTTGGTCCTGGTCTTGGTCCTGGTCCTGGTCTTGGTCCTGGTCTTGGTCCTGGTCTTGGTCCTGGTCCTGGTCCTGGTCTTGGTCCTGGTCTTGGTCCTGGTCTTGGTCCTGGTCTTGGTCCTGGTCCTGGTCCTGGTCTTAGTCCTGGTCTTAGTCCTGGTCTTGGTCCTGGTCTTGGTCCTGGTCTTGGTCCTGGTCCTGGTCCTGGTCCTGGTCTTGGTCCTGGTCTTGGTCCTGGTCTTGGTCCTGGTCTTGGTCCTGGTCTTGGTCCTGGTCTTAGTCCTGGTCTTGGTCCTGGTCTTGGTCCTGGTCCTGGTCCTGGTCCTGGTCTTGGTCCTGGTCTTGGTCCTGGTCTTGGTCCTGGTCTTGGTCCTGGTCCTGGTCCTGGTCCTGGTCTTGGTCCTGGTCTTGGTCCTGGTCTTGGTCCTGGTCCTGGTCCTGGTCTTAGTCCTGGTCTTAGTCCTGGTCTTGGTCCTGGTCTTGGTCCTGGTCTTGGTCCTGGTCCTGGTCCTGGTCCTGGTCTTGGTCCTGGTCTTGGTCCTGGTCTTGGTCCTGGTCTTAGTCCTGGTCTTGGTCCTGGTCTTGGTCCTGGTCTTGGTCTTGGTCCTGGTCTTGGTCCTGGTCCTGGTCTTGGTCTTGGTCCTGGTCTTGGTCCTGGTCTTAGTCCTGGTCTTGGTCCTGGTCCTGGTCTTGGTCTTGGTCCTGGTCTTGGTCCTGGTCTTAGTCCTGGTCTTGGTCCTGGTCTTGGTCCTGGTCTTGGTCCTGGTCTTGGTCCTGGTCCTGGTCTTGGTCCTGGTCTTGGTCTTGGTCCTGGTCTTGGTCCTGGTCTTAGTCCTGGTCTTGGTCCTGGTCCTGGTCTTGGTCTTGGTCCTGGTCTTGGTCCTGGTCTTAGTCCTGGTCTTGGTCCTGGTCTTGGTCCTGGTCTTGGTCCTGGTCTTGGTCTTGGTCTTGGTCCTGGTCCTGGTCCTGGTCCTGGTCTTAGTCCTGGTCTTGGTCCTGGTCTTGGTCTTGGTCCTGGTCCTGGTCCTGGTCTTGGTCCTGGTCTTGGTCCTGGTCTTAGTCCTGGTCTTGGTCCTGGTCTTGGTCCTGGTCTTGGTCCTGGTCTTGGTCCTGGTCTTGGTCTTGGTCCTGGTCTTGGTCCTGGTCTTGGTCCTGGTCTTAGTCCTGGTCTTAGTCCTGGTCTTGGTCCTGGTCTTAGTCCTGGTCTTGGTCCTGGTCTTAGTCCTGGTCTTGGTCCTGGTCTTGGTCCTGGTCTTGGTCCTGGTCTTAGTCCTGGTCTTGGTCCTGGTCTTGGTCCTGGTCTTGGTCCTGGTCTTGGTCCTGGTCTTGGTCTTGGTCCTGGTCTTGGTCCTGGTCTTGGTCCTGGTCTTAGTCCTGGTCTTAGTCCTGGTCTTGGTCCTGGTCTTAGTCCTGGTCTTGGTCCTGGTCTTGGTCCTGGTCTTGGTCCTGGTCTTGGTCCTGGTCTGATGGTGTTTAGTCTCTTTCCTGTGAGTCATGTCTCGTCCTCTTTTCAATCACTCCATCTTCCCTCTTCCTTTTTTCTCTGTCTCTCTGTCTCGTCCTCCTCCATCCCCCCTTCTCTCCCTCCATCCTCTCTCTCTCCCTCTCTTTCTCTCTCGTCTGTTCATTTCCTCAGGAGTCTGTCGTTCCCACATCTCTCTCTCCTGTAAAAAACAAAGTGTCGGAAGTGAAGTTTGTAACTCGCCCAAAGAAGGAGCGAACGAGACGCACTATGAACAGAGAGAGAGAGAGAGAGAGAGAGAGAGGGAGAGGGAGAGGGAGAGAGAGAGAGAGAGAGAGAGAGAGAGAGAGAGAGAGAGAGAGAGAAAGGGGGGAGGGGAAGAATGAGAAGAATGTGAATCTGAAAAAATACAAAGGAAATCCACTGAGAATGACACAAGAGACACGAGTCTGACAGACCTGACGTAGACCTGGTTTAGTCCTGGTTTAGTCCTGGTTCAGTCCTGGTTTAGTTCTGGTTTAGTCCTGGTTTAGTCCTGGTTTAGTCCTGGTTTAGTCCTGGTTCAGTCCTGGTTCAGTCCTGGTTTAGTTCTGGTTTAGTCCTGGTTTAGTCCTGGTTTAGTCCTGGTTTAGTCCTGGTTCAGTCCTGGTTTAGTCCTGGTTCAGTCCTGGTTTAGTTCTGGTTTAGTCCTGGTTCAGTCCTGGTTTAGTCCTGGTTCAGTCCTGGTTTAGTCCTGGTTCAGTTCTGGTTTAGTCCTGGTTCAGTCCTGGTTTAGTCCTGGTTTAGTCCTGGTTTAGTCCTGGTTTAGTCCTGGTTCAGTCCTGGTTTAGTCCTGGTTCAGTTCTGGTTTAGTCCTGGTTTAGTCCTGGTTTAGTCCTGGTTTAGTCCTGGTTCAGTCCTGGTTTAGTTCTGGTTTAGTCCTGGTTCAGTCCTGGTTTAGTCCTGGTTCAGTTCTGGTTTAGTCCTGGTTTAGTCCTGGTTCAGTCCTGGTTTAGTCCTGGTTCAGTCCTGGTTTAGTTCTGGTTTAGTCCTGGTTCAGTCCTGGTTTAGTTCTGGTTTAGTCCTGGTTCAGTCCTGGTTTAGTTCTGGTTTAGTCCTGGTTCAGTCCTGGTTTAGTCCTGGTTTAGTCCTGGTTTAGTCCTGGTTCAGTCCTGGTTTAGTCCTGGTTCAGTCCTGGTTTAGTTCTGGTTTAGTCCTGGTTCAGTCCTGGTTTAGTTCTGGTTTAGTCCTGGTTTAGTCCTGGTTTAGTCCTGGTTTAGTCCTGGTTTAGTCCTGGTTCAGTCCTGGTTTAGTCCTGGTTCAGTCCTGGTTTAGTTCTGGTTTAGTCCTGGTTCAGTCCTGGTTTAGTCCTGGTTCAGTTCTGGTTTAGTCCTGGTTCAGTCCTGGTTTAGTTCTGGTTTAGTCCTGGTTCAGTCCTGGTTTAGTTCTGGTTTAGTCCTGGTTCAGTCCTGGTTTAGTTCTGGTTTAGTCCTGGTTCAGTCCTGGTTTAGTCCTGGTTCAGTCCTGGTTTAGTTCTGGTTTAGTCCTGGTTCAGTCCTGGTTTAGTTCTGGTTTAGTCCTGGTTTAGTCCTGGTTTAGTCCTGGTTTAGTCCTGGTTCAGTCCTGATCTAGTCCTGGTTTAGTCCTGGTTTAGTCCTGGTTTAGTCCTGGTTCAGTCCTGGTTTAGTCCTGGTTTAGTCCTGGTTTAGTCCTGGTTTAGTCCTGGTTCAGTCCTGATCTAGTCCTGGTTTAGTCCTGGTTTAGTCCTGGTTTAGTCCTGGTTCAGTCCTGGTTTAGTCCTGGTTTAGTCCTGGTTTAGTTCTGGTTTAGTCCTGTTTTCCACAGTTGTTTTCACATTCCTAAAGTCTAGACCAGGACTTGTCGGTCTGAGTCCCTCCTGGAATGTCTGACCTAAGACTGAACCAGGACTAAAACTGCTCCTCTCTCCTCCTCTCTCCTCCTGTCTCCTCCTCTCTCCTCCTGTCTCCTCCTCTCTCCTCCTGTCTCCTCCTCCCTCCTCCTCTCTCCTCCTCTCTGCTCCTCTCTGCTCCTCTCTCCTCCTGTCTCCTCCTCTCTCCTCCTGTCTCCTCCTCTCTCCTCCTGTCTCCTCCTCCCTCCTCCTCTCTGCTCCTCTCTGCTCCTCTCTCCTCCTCTCTCCTCCTCTCTGCTCCTCTCTCCTCCTCTCTGCTCCTCTCTCCTCCTCTCTCCTCCTCTCTGCTCCTCTCTCCTCCTCTCTGCTCCTCTCTCCTCCTCTCTGCTCCTCTCTCCTCCTCTCTGCTCCTCTCTCCTCCTCTCTGCTCCTCTCTCCTCCTCTCTCCTCCTCTCTCCTCCTCTCTGCTCCTCTCTCCTCCTGTCTCCTCCTCTCTCCTCCTCTCTGCTCCTCTCTGCTCCTCTCTGCTCCTCTCTCCTCCTCTCTGCTCCTCTCTCCTCCTCTCTGCTCCTCTCTGCTCCTCTCTCCTCCTCTCTCCTCCTCTCTGCTCCTCTCTGCTCTTGTCTTTGTTGTTTTTGACGCTCCGCTGCAGATTTTTCCCGGGACCAGGTGTGACGTCATCAGCTGTTTGGGGTCAGAGGTCGGAGGTCGAGGCTCGGGTCACACTGGGGTCAGACACTCGTCAGACGGACGTTTGACCCGGTTTATGGTTCATCTCTGTGTCATTCGTGGGCCACAGACGCAGGAGTGCGCTGCCAAACGGCACAACAGTAACAGTCTGAACCCAGAGAGGGAGGTGTGAACCTGAGGGTCAAAGGTCAAACAGGGCTCCCGCAGTAAAAAACAGACCTGTCCTCTGAGAGACCCCCAGAGACGCCAGAGACACCAGAGACAATGGAGACACCAGAGACACCAGAGACACCAGAGACACCAGAGACACCAGAGACACCCCAAAGACACCCCCAGAGACACCCCCAGAGACACCAGAGACCCCCAGAGACACCAGAGACCCCCAGAGACACCCCAAAGACACCCCCAGAGACCCCCAGAGACCCCCAGAGACACCAGAGACACCGGAGACACCAGAGACACCAGAGACACCCCCAGAGACCCCCAGAGACCCCCAGAGACACCAGAGACACCGGAGACACCAGAGACACCAGAGACACCAGAGACCCCCCAGAGACACCAGAGACACTGGAGACACCAGAGACACCAGAGACACCAGAGACACCCCCAGAGACACCAGAGACACCAGAGACACCAGAGACACCAGAGACACCCAGAGACACCCCCAGAGACACCAGAGACACCAGAGACACCAGAGACACCAGAGACACCCAGAGACACCCCCAGAGACACCCCCAGAGACACCAGAGACACCAGAGACACTGGAGACACCAGAGACACCAGAGACACCAGAGACACCAGAGACCCCCCAGAGACACCAGAGACACCAGAGACACCCAGAGACACCCCCAGAGACACCCCCAGAGACACCAGAGACACCAGAGACCCCCCCAGAGACCCCCCAGAGACACCAGAGACCCCCCAGAGACACCAGACACACCAGAGACACCAGAGACACCAGAGACCCCCTGTAGACCTGGACCAGTCCCAGACCTGGTCCTGAGTTCTCACCTGTCGCCTTCCTCAGCTGCTGGACACACAGGGACAGACAGAGAGAGACAGAGAGAGACAGAGAGAGACAGAGAGAGACAGAGAGACAGAGAGAGACAGAGAGAGACAGAGAGAGACAGAGAGAGACAGAGAGAGACAGGGGGAGACAGGGACAGGACTCTGTGGAATATTATACATCCTTTGTAGTGACATCGTGCTGGGGGATTTCTGCATGTACATCTGTGGTGAAATGTTCTGCTGTCGTTTCCTCGTCACACACAGACCTGGAGTTGTGTTTTGTTTCATTCACATGTTTAACACACAAACCTGCAGATTTAGGCTGAGTTCTTCTCTCAAACTGAAAACACTCTGTTCCACCTTGTGATGTCATCGTGTGGCGATACAGGAAGTGCTCCACTGTGTTTTTAAACTCCACACACCTTCATTTATAGAATCATCTGGATCATTTCAGCGAATCTGGAGTTGTCTCTTATCTCAACTGAACTAAAGGTAAAAGGAGCTGTTCACTTTAAAACTACCACTTGATGACATCACAAGGTGGAACAGAGCGTTTTGATCTTTGTAGATGTGACAGACTCAAACATGTGAATGAAACAAAACAAAACTGCAGGTCTGTTCATTGAGCTTTTCACAGTTTTATCACAGACGGAAGAGAAAAACTGACCCTGATCTGAGCATCGAGCTTTAAACCTGAGACACGAGAGTTTTACAAAACCTCAAACCTCATCTGTGAGACAAAAGAGATTCTGTGACGATAAAATGCACTTTACTTTTGACCAGTACCCTGATATTTTGAGTGTTTTGACCCTTTAGAGCTCCCGTACCCTGATGTCCTGTGTGTTTTGACCCTTTAGAGCTCCCGTACCCTGATGTCCTGTGTGTTTTGACCCTTTAGAGCTCCCGTACTCTGATGTCCTGTGTGTTTTGACCCTTTCGTCCTAAAGTTTGAGCTGCTGCAGACACAAAAAAAGTCTTTGTTTCATTCAAGAGTTTGAACAAATAAAGTGACTCAGTCCAAACACGTTTTAAACTCGGATATTTACACGAGAAGAGCTGCTCCTGAAACTGTGGACAAACTGACTCACGTTTCCGTCTGCAGGACAAATATGTAAAAGAATATGCAAATATCCCTTTAAACGTGTCCTCTGCATTTGACCCGTCCTTCAGTCAACACACTCACACGCACTTTGTCCCAGTCTGCAGACACAGAGAGAACACGCAAACTCCACACAGACACAGGGAGAAACTCGACACAGAAAAGCCCTCAGGTACAGTACTAGTAGTAGTAGTTTAGTTTAGTCCTGGTTCAGTCCTGGTTTAGTCCTGGTTTAGTCCTGGTTTAGTACTGGTTTAGTCCTGGTTTAGTCCTGGTTGAGTTTTCGTTTAGTCCCGTTGGTAACAGGTGTGTAGATGGAGGGTCCAGACCTCCCCCAGACCCCGACCTTCTGGTCCTGGTCTAGACCTGGTCTCAGACCTGGTCTGGGTCTTCGCTCGTCAATCTGCTGCTGTTGTTTAACTTTAATTAAAACACAATAGAGCCGTGACCCCGCCCCTGACCCCGCCCCCTGACCCCGCCCCCTGCTTTAATCCTGCGCTCTGATTGGTCACTGTGGTTAATCCCTGAGCTCTGATTGGTCGGTGGCTCAGAGGGACTCGCACACAGATGGATCATTTCACCCGGGAACAGACTCAACAGACACGAAACGAGAAAACTGTTTTACACAAAGATTATTAAATTATAACAAACACATGTCGCGTTTCCACTGACGCCCACCGTCATCTTCATCACGACTAACCCTAACCTGGTTTAGACCTGGTTTAGACCTAGTTTAGTCCTGGTTTAGACCTGGTTTAGTCCTGGTTTAGTCCTGGTTTAGTCCTGGTTTAGACCTGGTTTAGACCTGGTTTAGTCCTGGTTTAGACCTGGTTTAGTCCTGGTTCAGTCCTGGTTTAGTCCTGGTTTAGTCCTGGTTTAGTCCTGGTTCAGTCCTGGTTTAGTCCTGGTTTAGTCCTGGTTTAGTCCTGGTTTAGTCCTGGTTCAGTCCTGGTTCAGTCCTGGTTTAGACCTGGTTTAGTCCTGGTTTAGTCCTGGTTTAGTCCTGGTTTAGTCCTGGTTCAGTCCTGGTTTAGTCCTGGTTTAGTCCTGGTTTAGTCCTGGTTCAGTCCTGGTTTAGTCCTGGTTTAGTCCTGGTTCAGTCCTGGTTCAGTCCTGGTTCAGTCCTGGTTTAGTCCTGGTTTAGTCCTGGTTCAGTCCTGGTTTAGTCCTGGTTTAGTCCTGGTTCAGTCCTGGTTTAGTCCTGGTTTAGTCCTGGTTCAGTCCTGGTTCAGTCCTGGTTTAGTCCTGGTTTAGTCCTGGTTTAGTCCTGGTTCAGTCCTGGTTCAGTCCTGGTTTAGTCCTGGTTTAGTCCTGGTTTAGTCCTGGTTTAGTCCTGGTTCAGTCCTCGGCCGTTGGTTCTTGACATTTTCAAACTTCCAGATGAACAAAACTAAATTTAAACCTAAATGTGACAAAAATAAATAAACGTGAGTCACTGTCGTCATGTGGGAGACGGAGCATCTGTTTGGTTTCCACGGCAACGCCTCAGCATCGCTTGGTCGTCTCCACGGTGACGGGTTTGTTTGGGATTCCCCTGTAGTGCCCCCTCTCCTCCTCCTCCTCCTCCTGCTCCACACCTCCCTCCTCCACATCGCTCTCTCTCCTTTCTCTCTCTCTCCTCCCTCTCTCCTTCTGTTGCCCCTCCTTTTCTCCTCCTCTTCTCCTCCTCTTCCCCTCCTCTTCTCCTCTTCTTCTCCTCCTCTTCTCCTCTCTGTCTCTTTCTCCTCCATACCTCCATCTCTCCTCCTCTTTCTTCTGTCTCTCTTCATGAAACTCTCAGTTCTTTCCTTGAGTCACTTCTCTCCTGGCGGCGGACATTTTGGACATTTTGGACATTTTGGACATTTTGGACATTTTGGCTCGTGTGTCTCTCGTCTCCGTGGAGACGCCTCCTTAGACCCCGGCCCACTGGAGTTTCCCCATAAAAGCACAAATAAAAGGTTTAAATAAAAATAGAGCGAGTGGTTTGAGGAGGAGGTGAGTCAGAGGAGCACGGACCTGAAGGACCAGAGTCAGAACAGGAGATGAGACTTTAGACTTTAGATGATTCAGACTGAAGCAGCAAAACGACACACGTGAACAAAGGAAACAAAGAAAACAATGTAAACAAAGTAAACAAAGAAAACAAAGTACACAAAATAAACTCAAATAAACTCAAAATAAACAAAAGACTTTAGACTTTAGATGATTCAGACTGAAGCAGCAACACGACACACGTGAACAAAGTAAACAAAGTAAACAAAATAAACAAAGTAAACAAAGTAAACAAAATAAACAAAGTAAACAAAGTAAACAAAATAAACAAAGTAAACAAAGTAAACAAAATAAACAAAGTAAACAAAGTAAACAAAATAAACAAAGTAAACAAAGTAAACAAAATAAACAAAGTAAACTAAATAAACTAAATAAACAAAGTAAACAAAATAAACTCAAATAAACTCAAAATAAACTAAATAAACTCAAATAAACTCAAAATAAACAAAATAAACTCAAAATAAACAAAATAAACTCAAAATAAACAAAATAAACTCAAATAAACTCAAATAGTTTCAGAGTTTAGATTTTTTTCACTCACACAAAATCTGAGCTAAACTGAGTTCATGTTGTTTTTGTGCCCAAACCTGCCAGACTCTTGTCCCAGTCTGCAGCAGGTCAAAGGTCAAAGGTCAAAGAAGGTGCGACCGCGGCTACGAGACGTTCAGGGTCTGATTTAGCTTTAGCGCTAAAACTTTACTGCTACAATCGCTGATAAAAATGCTAAATTATCAAACGTTTGGCAGAAATAAACACATGTGATCTCTGGTTAGTTTCACTTTCACTTTCACAAAACCACAACAGAGCGACCCGCCGACCCGCCGACCCGCCGACCCGCCAACCCGCCGACGCCGCGACTCCTACGAGCGTCACGAGAAAATCAGACACACAGATCGTCTCTTCAGCTTTAGCCTCGTCATAAACGCCTCATTCTGTCCGCAGGGTCATGTGACGCGCTGAGTAACCAATCACGCGCCTCTGACACAACCGCATCAACTCTGACCCCTGACCCCCGACCGGTCACATGACAAAAACAAGTCCATCAAACTCCCATGATGCTCTGCTCAAAGAGACGCTTTGTGTTCGAGTTTGGGACGAGCGTTTCTCAGGGAGACGTGAGAACTTAAAGCGGCAACGTGGAACTTTTCTGGTGTCTTTGCTCGTCTCCGTGGAGATGACTGAAATGTCCCGCAGTATGGAATTAAAGCTGTCTGTCCAGCATTTTTTCAATTACAAAAATGTGTGTCAGATGCCCTCCCTGTGTGTCAGATGCCCTCCCCGTGTGTCAGATGCCCTCCCTGTGTGTCAGATGCCCTCCCTGTGTGTCAGATGCCCTCCCTCTGTGTCAGATGCCCTCCCTGTGTGTCAGATGCCCTCCCCGTGTGTCAGATGCCCTCCCTCTGTGTCAGATGCCCTCCCTCTGTGTCAGATGCCCTCCCTCTGTGTCAGATGCCCTTCCTGTGTGTCAGATGCCCTCCCTGTGTGTGTCAGATGCCCTCCCCGTGTGTCAGATGCCCTCCCTCTCGTCTGCAGATTCGGTTCTGACTCATTTTACTTTTACTCAGATGATTCTGGGAAAAACAAACCAAACTTTCCACCTGAAGAAAAAAAGAAACAGTAGATTTACAGAAAAGACTGAGTCAGTCTCAAGAGACTCAGGTCATTTACCCCCTGACCACACTCAGGTCATTTAACCCCTGACCACACTCAGGTCATTTAACCCCTGACCACACTCAGGTCATTTAACCCCTGACCATACTCAGGTCATTTAACCTCTGACCACACTCAGGTCACTCAGGTCATTTTAAAGTGTCTGTGTGGACTTTTCCTGACTCTCCACAAAAACCAGTTAACTCATCAGGACTAAACCAGGACTAAACCAGGACTGAACCAGGACTAAACCAGGACTAAACCAGGACTGAACCAGGACTAAACCAGGACTAAACAAGGACTAAACCAGGACTAAACCAGGACTGAATCAGGACTAAACCAGGTCTAAACCAGGTCTAAACCAGGTCTAAACCAGGACTAAACCAGGACTAAACCAGGACTAAACCAGGTCTAAACCAGGACTAAACCAGGTCTAAACCAGGACTAAACCAGGACTAAACCAGGACTAAAGCGGGTCTAAACCAGGACTGAACCAGGACTAAACCGGGATTGAACCAGGTCTAAACCAGGACTGAACCAGGACTGAACCAGGTCTACACAGAGCCTCACACAGGGTCTTTGATGCAGGTCTGAACTTGGTCCTGATGGAGCAGAGTAAACACTTCCTGGAATCACCTGAGGTCAAAGGTCAGATTTTTAGAAAACGGAGAGAGGCTCCTGTAGGGGGACCCTGGTGTGGTCCTGGTTCAGTCCTGGTTTAGTCCTGATTCAGTCCTGGTTTAGTCCTGGTTTAGTCCTGGTTCAGTCCTGGTTTAGACCTGGTTTAGTCCTGGTTTGGTCCTGGTTTAGACCTGGTTTAGTCCTGGTTTAGACCTGATTCAGTCCTGGTTTAGTCCTGATTCAGTCCTGGTTTAGTCCTGGTTTAGTCCTGGTTCAGTCCTGGTTTAGACCTGGTTTAGTCCTGGTTTGGTCCTGGTTTAGACCTGGTTTAGTCCTGGTTTAGACCTGGTTTAGTCCTGGTTTAGACCTGGTTTAGACCCGCTTTAGTCCTGGTTTAGTCCTGGTTTAGACCTGGTTCAGTCCTGGTTTAGTCCTGGTTTAGTCCTGGTTTAGTCCTGGTTTAGACCTGATTCAGTCCTGGTTTAGTCCTGATTCAGTCCTGGTTTAGTCCTGGTTTAGTCCTGGTTCACTCCTGGTTTAGACCTGGTTTAGTCCTGGTTTGGTCCTGGTTTAGACCTGGTTTAGTCCTGGTTTGGTCCTGGTTTAGACCTGGTTTAGTCCTGGTTTAGACCTGGTTCAGTCCTGGTTTAGTCCTGGTTTAGTCCTGGTTTAGTCCTGATTCAGTCCTGGTTTAGTCCTGGTTTAGTCCCGGTTCAGTCCTGGTTTAGTCCTGGTTCAGTCCTGGTTTAGTCCTGGTTTAGTCCTGGTTCACTCCTGGTTTAGACCTGGTTTAGTCCTGGTTTGGTCCTGGTTTAGACCTGGTTTAGTCCTGGTTTAGACCTGGTTTAGTCCTGGTTTAGACCTGGTTTAGACCCGCTTTAGTCCTGGTTTAGTCCTGGTTTAGACCTGGTTCAGTCCTGGTTTAGTCCTGGTTTAGTCCTGGTTTAGTCCTGGTTTAGACCTGATTCAGTCCTGGTTTAGTCCTGATTCAGTCCTGGTTTAGTCCTGGTTTAGTCCTGGTTCACTCCTGGTTTAGACCTGGTTTAGTCCTGGTTTGGTCCTGGTTTAGACCTGGTTTAGTCCTGGTTTGGTCCTGGTTTAGACCTGGTTTAGTCCTGGTTTAGACCTGGTTCAGTCCTGGTTTAGTCCTGGTTCAGTCCTGGTTTAGTCCTGATTCAGTCCTGGTTTAGTCCTGGTTTAGTCCTGGTTCACTCCTGGTTTAGACCTGGTTTAGTCCTGGTTTGGTCCTGGTTTAGACCTGGTTTAGTCCTGGTTTGGTCCTGGTTTAGACCTGGTTTAGTCCTGGTTTAGACCTGGTTCAGTCCTGGTTTAGTCCTGGTTTAGTCCTGGTTTAGTCCTGATTCAGTCCTTGTTTAGTCCTGGTTTAGTCCCGGTTCAGTCCTGGTTTAGTCCTGGTTCAGTCCTGGTTTAGTCCTGGTTTAGTCCTGGTTCAGTCCTGGTTTAGTCCTGGTTTAGTCCTGGTTCAGTCCTGGTTTAGACCTGGTTTAGACCTGATTCAGTCCTGGTTTAGTCCTGGTTTAGTCCTGATTCAGTCCTGGTTTAGTCCTGGTTTAGACCCGCTTTAGTCCTGGTCTTGGATTAGCTCTGGACTCTGGGGGTCTCTGGTTTCATTCCTAGAAAGTCCTGTTTACATTCCAGAGTCCTGCTCAAAGCCGGTTATAGACCTGGACTCGACTCTGGAGCAGGTCTGTCCTTCTCTCAATAAGCCTTCAGTAAACTGCAGATGGTATGTGTGTGTCAGATGCCCTCCCCGTGTGTCAGATGCCCTCCCCGTGTGTCAGATGCCCTCCCTGTGTGTCAGATGCCCTCCCTGTGTGTCAGATGCCCTCCCCGTGTGTGTCAGATGCCCTCCCTCTGTGTCAGATGCCCTCCCTCATGTCCCGTAAACATGTTTTCCTCCTGAGACTCATACTTTACCAAAAAACCCACATTTCTCCTAAAGCCACAAAGACAAAAAGAGGAATTTCATTTACCAAAAGTGTCCCTGTCTCGTCCAATCAGGCGCGAGCTCTGTGACCTGTCGTCCAATCAGCTTTGAGCTCAGGTGACATTACTCGTTTACAGGACGGAACCTGAGACGTTTTTATTCAAACATTATCTCTCATCTTTATTGTTCACCGTGACGACAGTGACCCACAAGCAAACAGGAAGTGGAGGAAATGGGGCGGGGCCTGAGGCTGTTTACGGTCTGTGACATCATAGAAATGTCTCGTCTCCACGTGGTCCTGGTTTAGTCCATATTTAGTCCTGATTTAGTCCTGGTTTAGTCCTGGTTTAGTCCTGGTTTAGTCCTGGTTTAGTCCTGGTTCAGTCCTGGTTCAGTCCTGGTTTAGTCCTGGTTTAGTCCTGGTTTAGTCCTGGTTTAGTCCTGGTTTAGTCCTGGTTCAGTCCTGGTTCAGTCCTGGTTTTGTCCTGGTTTTGTCCTGGTTTAGTCCTGGTTTAGTCCTGGTTTAGTCCTAGTTCAGTCCTGGTTTAGTCCTGGTTTCCTCCTGGTTCAGTCCTGGTTTAGTCCTGGTTTAGTCCTGGTTTAGACCTGGTTTAGTCCTGGTTTAGTCCTGGTTTAGTCCTGGTTCAGTCCTGGTTTAGTCCTGGTTTAGTCCTGGTTTCCTCCTGGTTCAGTCCTGGTTTAGTCCTGGTTTAGTCCTGGTTTAGTCCTGGTTTAGTCCTGGTTCAGTCCTGGTTTAGTCCTGGTTCAGTCCTGGTTTAGTCCTGGTTCAGTCCTGGTTCAGTCCTGGTTTAGTCCTGGTTTAGTCCTAGTTTAGTCCTGGTTTAGTCCTGGTTCAGTCCTAGTTCAGTCCTGGTTTAGTCCTGGTTTAGTCCTGGTTTAGTCCTGGTTTAGTCCTGGTTCAGTCCTAGTTCAGTCCTGGTTCAGTCCTGGTTTAGTCCTGGTTTAGTCCTGGTTTAGTCCTGGTTTAGTCCTGGTTTAGTCCTAGTTTAGTCCTGGTTTAGTCCTGGTTCAGTCCTAGTTCAGTCCTGGTTTAGTCCTGGTTTAGTCCTGGTTTAGTCCTGGTTTAGTCCTAGTTTAGTCCTGGTTTAGTCCTGGTTCAGTCCTAGTTCAGTCCTGGTTTAGTCCTGGTTTAGTCCTGGTTCAGTCCTAGTTCAGTCCTGGTTCAGTCCTGGTTTAGTCCTAGTTTAGACCTGGTTTAGTCCTGGTTTAGTCCTGGTTTTGTCCTGGTTTTGTCCTGGTTTTGTCCTGGTTTAGTCCTGGTTTAGTCCTGGTTCAGTCCTGGTTTAGTCCTGGTTTAGTCCTGGAGTGTAAACATAGTTAGAGTCTGGGGTTTGAACCGGGGACCCTGTGGTTGACGGGACGTTGCTCGGCTGGAGGTTAAATCATGTGAGACTTTTGAGTTGAAGAGTTTAACAGAACTGATTCTTTGAGTCTAGACTAAATCACAGACGTATTTAGGGCCAGAGTGACTCATGTTGTTCAGACGCAGCAGGAAAATCAGATCTGTCCTTCTCTTCTTCTCTTCTTCTCTTCTTCTCTTCTTCTCTTCTTCTCTTTTTCCCTCCCTCGCTCCATGTCTGTGATGACTCAGAGATGACAGAATCCTCCTCGTTGGCCTGTTCTTTCCAGGGAATCCCCTCTCTCCCTCCTCCTCCTCCTCCTCCTCCTCCTCTCCCTCTGTTTTTCCTCGGTCACATGACTCCTCCCCCTCTCGTGTCACCTGACTGTTGTCATGACTCCCTCATGTCCTTATAAGGAAACTGATCCTGAGAGGATCATTACACAACTCTGCAGTTATACACACACACACACGACTCTGCAGCTACACACACACACACACACAACTCTGCAGCTACACACACACACACACACGACTCTGCAGCTACACACACACACACACGACTCTGCAGCTACACACACACAACTCTGCAGCTACACACACACACGACTCTGCAGCTACACACACACACACACACGACTCTGCAGTTATACACACACACAACTCTGCAGTTATACACACACACACACACACCCACAACTCTGCAGCTACACACACACACACACGACTCTGCAGCTATACACACACACACACGACTCTGCAGCTACACACACACACACACACACACACGCACACACACCCCACTCTGCAGCTACACACACACACACACAACTCTGCAGCTACACACACACCCCCACACACACACGACTCTGCAGCTACACACACACCCCCACACACACACGACTCTGCAGCTACACACACACCCCCACACACACACAACTCTGCAGCTACACCCCCCCCACACACACACACACACACACACACACAACTCTGCATTAGAATGTTCTGATGCACAAAGTCAGTGTCACTGTGGAGGTTAAAACTGTAAAAATGTGATTGATTTTATTTATTATTGTCACAAAAACAGTGGAGCTGATTGGTTTGTTCATGTGATAATCTGGTGTTTTGGTTCAGGATGATTATCCAATCAGAGAGCAGAATGAGCGTCACATGATTATCCAATCAGAGAGCAGAATGAGCGTCACATGACTCATTTGTGTTGCCAGGTTCAGTGCAGGAATCCAGTTATTTTACACCTAAAATGTCTCTGAACCTGAGCCCCTGGAGGACAATCAGGACAGTGTCCACAAAGTGAGACAGAGACACACCTGGGTGTGTCTCTGTCTCCAGGTCAAGACTCTGGACACAGGTCTGCCCATAAACTGAGACAGAGACTCACCTGGACGTGTCTCTGCAGGTTAAAGTCTGAGACACTTTTCTATCTTCAGGAGTGATGTCACCGCTGCAGGATGATGTCACACAAACAGCTGAGGTTTTACGGGAAAACAACCTGCTGCAAAAAATAAAATAAAAAATAAAAAAGTCAACAATAAGGTCACATGGTGCGTGGGTCACATGGTGCGTGGGTCACATGGTGCGTGGGTCACATGGTGCGAGGGTCACATGGTGCGTGGTCATGTGATCAGGTCTAATACAGTCTGAGCTCACGACGCTGTGGTTTACGGGAATCTCCCTCAGGCACAGAGAGAGAGGGAGGGAAGAGGAGAGGAGAGAGGAGAGAGGGAGCGAGGGGAGGAGAGAGGAGAGAGGGGAGGAGAGAGGGAGCGAGGGGAGGAGAGCAGGTGAGGAGCAGGAGAGAGCTGTGATTGGACCGTTCTGGGGGATGAGATCACCGCTGGATCCTGATTGGCTGAGAGCAGATGAGGCGGGAGATGGAGGCCAATGGGAGGGAGGATGGAGGGAGGAGTGATGGAGGAGAAGAGGAGGAGAGGAGGAGAAGAGGAGGAGGAGGAGAAGAGGATGAGGTCACTGGAGTAAGAAGTTTTAAGAAACAACTTTAGATTATGTAAGAAATGTTCCTGAAAACAAACACAGGACAGTTTTATATTTGACGTGTTTTATTTTGATTTATTTTGTTTATTTATGACAACGGAGACAAAAATAGTACTCGAGTAAAAGTAATGTTACTTCAAAATAAGATTACTTAAGTAGAAGGACAAAGTAGTGTTTTGAGAAAATCAAGTAGAAGTAAAAAAAAGTATTTCGGAAAAGTAATACTTGAGTAAGAGTAAATTAAAGAGTCTTTCCCCGTGTGTCAGATGCCCTCCCTGTGTGTGTCAGATGCCCTCCCTGTGTGTCAGATGCCCTCCCTGTGTGTCAGATGCCCTCCCCGTGTGTCAGATGCCCTCCCCGTGTGTCAGATGCCCTCCCTGTGTGTGTCAGATGCCCTCCCTGTGTGTCAGATGCCCTCCCTGTGTGTCAGATGCCCTCCCCGTGTGTCAGATGCCCTCCCTCTGTGTCAGATGCCCTCCCTGTGTGTGTCAGATGCCCTCCCCGTGTGTCAGATGCCCTCCCCGTGTGTCAGGTGCAGGGACATTCTCCTAAAATAAAGTTTCAATCACCTCTTTTCACAAGAACTGTCTGAAAAAAGAGATTATCAAGAACAAAATGGACTGAGAGAAAAGAGGGAGGGAGAGGGAGGTGTGAAGAGCACAAGGAGCAGAATACAGAAGAGGAGAGAGGAGGAGGAGAGGAGGGAGAGAGGAGGAGGAGGAGAGGGGGGCGGCTGCAGAATCTGACCATATAAGGAGGCAGGAAGGGGAATCCTGGAGCATGTGACCAGAGTCATGTGACTTCCAGCTCCTCAGCAGCTTTATCTGCAGAAGAGTCAGACTGATGTCACCAGCAGAGGGAGGAGAGGAGGAGAGGGGGGAGGAGGGAGGAGAGGAGGGAGGAGAGGAAGAGAGAGGAGGGAGGAGAGGAGGAGAGAGAAGAGGGAGGAGAGGGGGGAGGAGGAGAGGAGAGGAGGGAGGAGGGAGGAGGGAGAGGAGAGGGGGGAGGAGAGGAGGAGAGGAGAGGGGGGAGGAGGAGAGGAGGGAGGAGAGGAGGGAGGAGAGGAGGAGAGAGGAGGGAGGAGAGGAGGGAGGAGAGGAGGGAGGAGGAGAGGAGGGAGGAGAGGAGAGGAGGAGAGGAGAGGGGGGAGGAGAGGAGGAGAGGAGGAGGGAGGAGAGGGGGGAGGGAGGAGAGGGGGGAGGAGAGGAGGAGAGGAGGAGGGAGGAGAGGAGGAGAGGAGAGGGGGGAGGGAGGAGAGGAGGGAGGAGAGGGGGGAGGAGAGGAGAGGGGGGAGGAGAGGAGGAGAGGGGGGAGAGAGGAGAGGAGAGGGGGGAGGAGAGGAGGAGAGAGGAGGGAGGAGAGGGGGGAGGAGAGGGGGGAGGAGAGGGGGGAGGGAGGAGAGGAGGACAGAGAGGAGGGAGGAGAGAGGAGGAGAGAGGGGAGGAGAGAGAGGAGGGAGGAGAGGAGGGAGGAGAGGAGGGAGGAGAGGAGGAGGAAGAGGAGGAAGAGGAGGAGGAGAGGAGGAGGAAGAGGAGGAAGAGGAGGAGGAGAGGAGGAGGAAGAGGAGGAAGAGGAGGAGGAGAGGAGGAGGAAGAGGAGGAGGAGAGGAGGAGGAAGAGGAGGAAGAGGAGGAGATGAGGAGGAGAGGAGGAGGAGAGGAGGAGGAGAGGAGGAGGAAGAGGAGGAGAGAAGGAGGAGAGAAGGAGGAGGAAGAGGAGGAGGAAGAGGAGGAGGAAGAGGAGGAGAGAAGGAGGAGAGGAGGAGAGAAGGAGGAGGAGAGGAGGAGGAAGAGGAGGAAGAGGAGGAGGAGAGGAGGAGAGAAGGAGGAGGAGAGGAGGAGGAAGAGGAGGAGAGAGAGAGGAGGGAGGAGAGGAGGAGAGAGAGGAGGAGAGGAGGAGAGAGGAGGGAGGAGAGGAGCGAGGAGAGGAGGGAGAGGAGGGAGGAAAGGAGGAAGTGGAGGGAGGAGAGAGAGGAGGAGAGAGGAGGGAGGAGAGGAGGGAGAGGAGGGAGGAGAGGAGGAGAGAGGGAGGAGAGGAGAGAGAGGAGGAGAGAGGAGGGAGGAGAGGAGGGAGAGGAGGGAGGAGAGGAGGAGAGAGGGAGGAGAGGAGAGAGAGGAGGAGAGAGGAGGGAGGAGAGGAGGAGAGAGGGAGGAGAGGAGAGAGAGGAGGGAGGAGAGGAGGGAGAGGAGGGAGGAGAGGAGAGGAAGAGAGAGGAGGGAGGAGAGGAGGAGAGAGAAGAGGGAGGAGAGGAGGAGAGGAGAGGGGGGAGGAGGAGAGAGAGGAGGAGAGAGAGGAGGGAGGAGGAGAGAGGAGTAGAGAGGGGAGGGAGGAGGAAGAGGAGGAGAGAAGGAGGAGAGAGAGGAGGAGAGGAGTAGAGAGGGGAGGGAGGAGAAGAGGAGAGAGAGGAGGAGAGAGAGGAGGGAGGAGAGAGGAGAGAGGAGGGAGGAGAGGAGGGAGAGGAGGGAGGAGAGGAGGGAGGAGAGGAAGAGAGAGGAGGGAGGAGAGGAGGAGAGAGAAGAGGGAGGAGAGGAGGAGAGGAGAGGGGGGAGGAGGAGAGAGAGGAGGAGAGAGAGGAGGGAGGAGGAGAGAGGAGTAGAGAGGGGAGGGAGGAGAAGAGGAGAGAGAGGAGGAGAGAGAGGAGGGAGGAGGAGAGAGGAGTAGAGAGGGGAGGGAGGAGAAGAGGAGAGAGAGGAGGAGAGAGAGGAGGGAGGAGAGGAGGAGAGAGGAGGAGAGAGAGGAGGGAGGAGAGAGAGGAGTATGTTACCGAGTCTGTGACTGCTTGGGATGGGAGGGCATCTGGTTGTTTTCTTTTGGCACCTCTGCAGATCAGACTCAGCTGCTGAAGGCAACACCTCGAGGTCAGAGGTCAGAGGTCAAAAATGTGTTTACGAAAATTAAAACACAGAAACAAAAGTGTGAGACGAGGAGTTTCACAATATTTAAAAACTGACTGTGATTTTAGCTCCTGTGACAAAACTGTATATAAATGTATAAAACTATAAAACTGTATATAAATGTATAAAACTTATTGATCAGCTCATGTCATTATTGATCAGCTCATGTCTTTATTGATCAGCTCATGTCTTTATTGATCAGCTCATGTCATTATTGATCAGCTCATGTCATTATTGATCAGCTCGTGTCATTATTGATCAGCTCGTGTCATTATTGATCAGCTCATGTCTTTATTGATCAGCTCATGTCATTATTGATCAGCTCGTGTCGTCGTCTCTGTGATAAACTCAGACATGGGCAAACTAGGGCCCGGGGGCCACACACGGCCCGTTGGGTTCATTAATCCGGCCCTTTGAAGGTGACCAAATCATTTTAAATCAGATAAGGATAAACTTTGTTCACAGTTTTTCTGCTGTTTATTTAACTGAAATGTAATGAATTAATTTAATTAATAAAACACTTGTACATTGAGTCTTACATATTTATGCTTTTCTACACAGGTCAAATCTCTAATGTCATATTTACATATATATATCCTGGCCCCGCCCCTTTGTCACATTTTAGAACCTGTTGTGGTCCGTGTGTCTAAATGTTTACTCACCCCTGTGCTAACTGTAGGCACTGCACTGTCTGAACTTCTGTTACTCCAGTGAGACTTTACTCTGAGTAAAGACCTTTGTCTGGACCAGATGAGCTGATCTGTGAAACATGACAGCCACAAGCTAGCATTAGCATTAGCATTAGCATTAGCGTTACCGTTAGCATTAGCATTAGCATTAGCGTTAGCGTTAGCGAGCAGTTTCAGTGAGTCTCTGTCACCGTTCTGTGTAAACTCAAACGTAAACAGGACTCACACACGTGTCTTTAAATCACTTTTGTGTTGTTGTTTTTTTGAGTTTTATTTGACACATTTTGTTCTTTCAGCAGCGTCTTTTGTGTTTTAAAGCTGCACTGTGCAACTTTGAGAGTCTTTTTTCTGCTTTTCTCCATTGCTGTGCCTAGATGTTCCGCAGTATGGCATTAAAGACATGTGACTTTGATCGGCCCTTAAAGGGGAGGAGTTTACGTCTGGAGTCAGATCTAAATGTTTCTTTTGTTTTAAAAATATTATAAACATGTTTTAGGTTTTGGGTGAATATAAGTTTTTGTTTCTGTCGCTCTGAGTCTCTCCCCTCTTTGCTCTCTGTGCTAAGCCCCTCCCCCTTCAGAGCACCATCACAACACAATCACTTTAATGACAAACTGGGAGCTGTAGTACAGTAGTACATACAGTAGTACATATAGTATTACACACAGTAGTACATACAGTAGTACATACAGTAGTATATACAGTAGTACATATAGTAGTAGCAGAGGAGGGTCAGAGGAGCAGAGGAGGGTTAGAGGAGCAGAGGAGGGTCAGAGGAGCAGAGGAGGGTTAGAGGAGCAGAGGAGGGTCAGAGGAGCAGAGGAGTCCCTGCTGCAGCTGAGTGCCTCAGTGGGGGTGTGGGAGAGCGACTAAAACAACACTCCTGCTTCATAAAACACAGTGTGAAAGTTCACAGCTCTGTGACCTGTGAGGGACAGAGGACGAGACCTGGACCTGTGTGAGGGACAGAGGACGAGACCTGGACCTGTGTGAGGGACAGAGGACGAGACCTGGACCTGTGTGAGGGACAGAGGACGAGACCTGGACCTGTGTGAGGGACAGAGGACGAGACCTGGACCTGTGTGAGGGACAGAGGACGAGACCTGGACCTGTGTGAGGGACAGAGGACGAGACCTGGACCTGTGTGAGGGACATGATGTGACCTGCAGCCTCAGGACTCAATGAACTGAGACAGAGACACAACTGGACATGTCTCTGCAGGTTTAGATCTGGACACAGGGTCAGATGAGACTGTGGAACCTTTAGATAATGTCCTAATGTCCTCCCTGTGTGTCAGATGCCCTCCCCGTGTGTCAGATGCCCTCCCCGTGTGTCAGATGCCCTCCCCGTGTGTCAGATGCCCTCCCTGTGAAACGTCGGAACATAAACATAAACAAATCTGATGATGAAAACAGAACGAGAGAGAAAGAGGAAGGTGAGAGAAAAGGAGGGATAGAGCGAGGGTCATGTAGAAGGTGTCAAAGGTCACACAGACCGACCCCCGAAGAAACTACGTCTGTGTTTGACCAAACCAGGACTGAGCCAGGACTAAACCAGGACTAAAGCAGGACTAAACCAGGACTAAACCAGGACTAAACCAGGACTGGGCTGCTCTGTGTGGAGTTTGCGTGTTCTCCCTGTGTTTCTCTCACACTTTTCTCCTGTTGGAGGTTTATTGTGTAAGTTTTATACAGACACAGGGAGAACAAGCAAACTACAACTGCTCCAACAGAGAAGAGTCCTCAGATGAACCTGTGAGACAGAGAGACAGAGAGAGAGAGAGGGAGAGAGGGAGACAGAGAGAGAGAGGGAGAGAGGGAGAGAGGGAGAGAGAGGGAGACAGAGAGAGAGAGGGAGACAGAGAGAGAGAGGGAGACAGAGAGAGAGAGGGAGAGAGGGAGAGAGAGAGACAGAGAGAGAGAGGGAGACAGAGGGAGAGAGGGAGACAGAGAGAGAGAGGGAGACAGAGGGAGACAGAGGGAGACAGAGAGAGAGAGGGAAACAGAGAGAGAGGGAGACAGAGGGAGACAGAGAGAGAGAGGGAGACAGAGAGAGAGGGAGAGAGGGAGAGAGGGAGACAGAAGGAGACAGAAGGAGAGTGTTTGTTGGTGGGACATGTGTCCAGACGTGTTAAGGTGGAGTTGGGGACATACCGCCTTAAATATTCCAGTAGAACATTTTCCACTTTATTTTGGAAACAAACAGAACATTCTGGACACCAGCAACAGAACTGTTACTCAACTGTCCCCCTCTCCCTCTATCGCTCTCTCTCACCCCTTCTCTCCCTCTCCCCCTCTCCCCCTTTCCCCCTAACCTTTCTTCTCTCTCTCTTCACTCTCCTCTCCCCTCCCTTCCCTTTCCCTCTTTCTCTCCTCTTCCCCCTCTCTCCCTCTCTTCTCTCCTCCCTCTCTGTCAGTTCATCTGAGGACACATTTGCAGTCGTCTGTTTCTTCAGTAAAGCTCAGACTTTAGAGACATGATGAGTGTGTGTAGAGACATGTTGAGTGTGTGTAGAGACATGATGAGTGTGTGTAGAGACATGTTGAGTGTGTGTAGAGACATGATGATGAGTGTGTGTAGAGACATGTTGAGTGTGTGTAGAGACATGATGAGTGTGTAGAGACATGTTGAGTGTGTGTAGAGACATGATGAGTGTGTGTAGAGACATGATGAGTGTGTGTAGAGACATGATGAGTGTGTGTAGAGACATGATGAGTGTGTGTAGAGACATGATGAGTGTGTGTAGAGACATGATGAGTGTGTAGAGACATGTTGAGTGTGTGTAGAGACATGATGAGTGTGTGTAGAGACATGATGAGTGTGTGTAGAGACATGATGAGTGTGTAGAGACATGATGAGTGTGTAGAGACATGATGAGTGTGTGTAGAGACATGATGAGTGTGTGTAGAGACATGATGAGTGTGTGTAGAGACATGATGAGTGTGTGTAGAGACATGATGAGTGTGTAGAGACATGATGAGTGTGTAGAGACATGATGAGTGTGTGTAGAGACATGATGAGTGTGTGTAGAGACATGATGAGTGTGTGTAGAGACATGATGAGTGTGTAGAGACATGTTGAGTGTGTGTAGAGACATGATGAGTGTGTGTAGAGACATGATGAGTGTGTGTAGAGACATGATGAGTGTGTAGAGACATGATGAGTGTGTGTAGAGACATGATGAGTGTGTGTAGAGACATGATGAGTGTGTGTAGAGACATGATGAGTGTGTGTAGAGACATGATGAGTGTGTAGAGACATGATGAGTGTGTGTAGAGACATGATGAGTGTGTAGAGACATGATGAGTGTGTGTAGAGACATGATGAGTGTGTGTAGAGACATGATGAGTGTGTGTAGAGACATGATGAGTGTGTGTAGAGACATGATGAGTGTGTGTAGAGACATGATGAGTGTGTGTAGAGACATGATGAGTGTGTGTAGAGACATGATGAGTGTGTAGAGACATGATGAGTGTGTGTAGAGACATGTTGAGTGTGTGTAGAGACATGATGAGTGTGTAGAGACATGATGAGTGTGTGTAGAGACATGATGAGTGTGTGTAGAGACATGATGAGTGTGTGTAGAGACATGATGAGTGTGTGTAGAGACATGTTGAGTGTGTGTAGAGACATGATGAGTGTGTGTAGAGACATGATGTTGAGTGTGTGTAGAGACATGATGAGTGTGTAGAGACATGATGAGTGTGTGTAGAGACATGAGTGTGTGTAGAGACATGTTGAGTGTGTGTAGAGACATGTTGAGTGTGTGTAGAGACATGTTGAGTGTGTGTAGAGACATGATGAGTGTGTGTAGAGACATGACGAGTGTGTGTAGAGACATGAGTGTGTGTAGAGACATGTTGAGTGTGTGTAGAGACATGAGTGTGTGTAGAGACATGTTGAGTGTGTGTAGAGACATGAGTGTGTGTAGAGACATGTTGAGTGTGTGTAGAGACATGATGAGTGTGTGTAGAGACATGTTGAGTGTGTGTAGAGACATGATGAGTGTGTGTAGAGACATGATGAGTGTGTGTAGAGACATGTTGAGTGTGTGTAGAGACATGATGAGTGTGTGTAGAGACATGATGAGTGTGTGTAGAGACATGTTGAGTGTGTGTAGAGACATGATGAGTGTGTGTAGAGACATGATGTTGAGTGTGTGTAGAGACATGATGAGTGTGTAGAGACATGATGAGTGTGTGTAGAGACATGAGTGTGTGTAGAGACATGTTGAGTGTGTGTAGAGACATGTTGAGTGTGTGTAGAGACATGATGAGTGTGTGTAGAGACATGTTGAGTGTGTGTAGAGACATGTTGAGTGTGTGTAGAGACACGTTGAGTGTGTGTAGAGACACGATGAGTGTGTGTAGAGACACGATGAGTGTGTGTAGAGACATGTTGAGTGTGTGTAGAGACATGATGAGTGTGTGTAGAGACATGATGAGTGTGTGTAGAGACATGTTGAGTGTGTGTAGAGACATGATGAGTGTGTGTAGAGACATGATGAGTGTGTGTAGAGACATGATGAGTGTGTGTAGAGACATGTTGAGTGTGTGTAGAGACATGATGAGTGTGTGTAGAGACATGTTGAGTGTGTGTAGAGACATGATGAGTGTGTGTAGAGACATGATGAGTGTGTGTAGAGACATGTTGAGTGTGTGTAGAGACATGATGAGTGTGTGTAGAGACATGATGAGTGTGTGTAGAGACATGACGAGTGTGTGTAGAGACATAAGTGTGTGTAGAGACATGATGAGTGTGTGTAGAGACATGATGAGTGTGTAGAGACATGATGAGTGTGTGTAGAGACATGATGAGTGTGTGTAGAGACATGAGTGTGTGTAGAGACATGAGTGTGTGTAGAGACATGACGAGTGTGTGTAGAGACATGAGTGTGTGTAGAGACATGTTGAGTGTGTGTAGAGACATGATGAGTGTGTGTAGAGACATGTTGAGTGTGTGTAGAGACATGACGAGTGTGTGTAGAGACATGAGTGTGTGTAGAGACATGTTGAGTGTGTGTAGAGACATGTTGAGTGTGTGTAGAGACATGATGAGTGTGTGTAGAGACATGACGAGTGTGTGTAGAGACATGAGTGTGTGTAGAGACATGTTGAGTGTGTGTAGAGACATGAGTGTGTGTAGAGACATGTTGAGTGTGTGTAGAGACATGAGTGTGTGTAGAGACATGTTGAGTGTGTGTAGAGACATGTTGAGTGTGTGTAGAGACATGATGAGTGTGTGTAGAGACATGTTGAGTGTGTGTAGAGACATGTTGAGTGTGTGTAGAGACATGATGAGTGTGTGTAGAGACATGTTGAGTGTGTGTAGAGACATGTTGAGTGTGTGTAGAGACATGTTGAGTGTGTGTAGAGACATGATGTTGAGTGTGTGTAGAGACACGATGAGTGTGTGTAGAGACATGACGAGTGTGTGTAGAGACATGTTGAGTGTGTGTAGAGACATGTTGAGTGTGTGTAGAGACATGATGTCTCTCCTCTCTCCCCTCCCCCCCTCTCCCCCTCCCCCCCCCCTCTCTCCCCCCCTCTCTCCTCTCTCTCTCTCCCCTCTCCTCTCTCTCTCCCTTCTCTCTCTCTCTCTTCTCTTAATTTTGAGTTCATGTCAGGAGACACAAGCTAAGAGTAAATGTACTATTATGTGTAGTAGTAGTAGTAGTAGTAGTAGTAGTAGTAGTAGTAGTAGTAGTAGTAGTAGTAGTAGTAGTAGTAGGAGGAGGAGGAGGAGGAGGAGGAGGAGGAGGAGGAGGAGGAGTTTTTAGGAGCTGGGAAAATCTTTTGGAATTTCCGGAAAACCTGCTCCAAAACAGGAGGTGATTTCGGTCTCAGAGTACTTCTGTTTGCAGTACTTCAGTGTACTTTGTGTACTTCCTTCATGGTAACAGAAGTACTGGGGTGTTCCAGTACTTTCCATAGAAGTGAAAACTTCTGTAATGTTTATGTGACGTCAGAGCCACAGAGCCACAGAGCCACAGAGCCACAGAGCCACAGAGCCACAGGGCCGCTGCAAAGAGCCGCTGCAAAGAGCCACAGAGCCACAGAGCCACAGAGCCACAGGGCCACAGGGCCACAGAGCCACAGAGCCACAGAGCCACAGAGCCACAGAGCCACAGAGCCAAAGAGCCACAGGGCCACAGGGCCACAGAGCCACAGAGCCACAGAGCCACAGAGCCACAGAGCCACAGAGCCACAGGGCCACAGGGCCACAGAGCCACAGAGCCACAGAGCCACAGAGCCACAGAGCCACAGAGCCACAGGGCCACAGAGCCACAGGGCCACAGGGCCACAGAGCCACAGAGCCACAGAGCCACAGAGCCACAGGGCCACAGAGCCACAGAGCCACAGAGCCACAGGG
>NC_047129.1:33935396-33945396 GCF_009829125.3 Periophthalmus magnuspinnatus
AGAGAGGGAGAGAGAGGAGAGAGAGGAGAGAGAGGAGAGATCAGACCAGAGGCTTCAACATCCAAGAGAAAGAGAGAGGAGAGGAGGAGAGGAGAGAGGGAGAAAGAGGAGAGAGGGAGAGGAGAGAGGGAGAGAGAGGAGAGAGGGAGAGGAGAGAAAGAGAGGAGAGAGGGAGAGAGAGGAGAGAGAGGAGAGATCAGACCAGAGGCAAAGAGAGGAGAGAAAGAAGAGAGAGAGGAGAGAGAGGAGAGAGAGGGAGAGGAGAGAAAGAGAGGAGAGAGGGAGAGAGGGAGAGAGAGGAGAGGAGAGAGGGAGAGAGAGGAGAGAAAGAGAGGAGAGAGGGAGAGAGGGAGAGAGAGGAGAGAAAGAGAGGAGAGAGGGAGAGAGAGGAGAGAAAGAGAGGAGAGAGGGAGAGAGGGGGAGAGAGGGGGAGAGAGGAGAGAAAGAGAGGAGAGAGGGAGAGAGAGGAGAGAAAGAGAGGAGAGAGAGTGAGAGAGAGGAGAGAAAGAGAGGAGAGAGAGGGAGAGAGAGGAGAGAGAGAAAAGAAAGAGAGGAGAGAAAGAGGAGAGAGAGGGAGAGAGAGGGAGAGAGAGGAGAGAAAGAGTGGAGAGAAAGGGAGGAGAGATGGAGAGAGGGAGAGAGAGGGAGAGAGAGGAAGAGGAGGAGGAGGAGATGAAGAAAGAAAGAGGAGAGGAAGAAGCAGGAGCAGAGGAGTGAGAGAAAGAAAGAAGAGGGTTTTAAAACACAAACGTTCACACCGTCTCATTTTTCAGAGGAAAAGCACAAAGTCATTTCTTAAATTACAGTTTCGTCTCCGTGGAGACGAGCAGAGGGCGGAGCTACAGCGTCGTTTTCTACAAACATGTAAATAAAACGTAAACACAAGAAGAAGAAGAACATTTTACATCAGACTGAGCTCAGACTGAGTGGAGCGCCACCATGTGGTTAAAAAGACTGAATGTGTGGAGGAGGAGGAGAGGAGGAGGAGAATGAGAGGAGGAGGAGAATGAGAGGAGGAGGAGAGGAGGAGCCACCATCTCATTCATGTGATAAAGGGATGTTTATAGTCTGGTCCTGGTTTAGTCCTGGTTTAGACCTGGTTTAGTCCTGGTTTAGTCCTGGTTTAGTCCTGGTTTAGTCCTGGTTCAGTCCTGGTTTAGTCCTGGTTCAGTCCTGGTTCAGTCCTGGTTTAGTCCTGGTTTAGTCCTGGTTCAGTCCTGGTTTAGTCCTGGTTCAGTCCTGGTTTAGTCCTGGTTTAGTCCTGGTTCAGTCCTGGTTTAGTCCTGGTTCAGTCCTGGTTTAGTCCTGGTTCAGTCCTGGTTTAGTCCTGGTTTAGTCCTGGTTCAGTCCTGGTTCAGTCTTGGTTCAGTCCTGGTTTAGTCCTGGTTTAGTCCTGGTTTAGTCCTGGTTTAGTCCTGGTTTAGTCCTGGTTCAGTTGAATAAATCAGACTCGTCTTTTCCTTTAGGCGTAAGTTTATTTTCTTTATTTTCTTTATTTTCTTTAAAGTGCATAACAATGACACAGAAACAGTAAGTCCCATAGAAACCACTGAGGAAATGTGGAGCAGGGTCACATGCATTTGACCCGGAGCCACAGACCACAGACCCGCTCACACATCCATGTTTAAATGTGGAGCAGGGTCACGTGCATTTGACCCGGAGCCACAGACCACAGACCCGCTCACAGCTCACACATCCATGTTTAAATGTGGAGCAGGGTCACGTGCATTTGACCCGGAGCCACAGACTCGCTCACACATGTTTGTATCAGTGTGAGGTCAGACCTGGTGTAATCGCACATGAACTCAGAGCTTTGACCTTATTGAGACTTTGCAGTAACATCGTCTGGGGTCGTGACGCTAACTGGAGGCACAGCTCTGTCTGACGCTAACTGGAGGCACAGCTCTGTCTGACGCTAACTGGAGGCACAGCTCTGTCTGCAGCTCAGTCAGACTTCACTCTGGGCTGCGTTGAACAAATCTGACCACAAAGAGCTGAGCTGATTTGTGCTGTTAAAAAAGTCCCTCTCAAATAACATTACACTCACAGGCTAGCATTAGCATTAGCATTAGCATTAGCATTAGCCAACAGTTTTTCACCTTCTTGTGTAAAATGTTAAACAAACTGTGAGCTCAGACCTGAACATGAGCTGTTCAAATCTCTTTGTCTGTATTTGCTGATGTGTGCATTGTGTCACCATAGTAACCGCTGAACATTCCGCCCGTAGACATACATGCAGACCTCCCCCAGCCCAATGTCCCTGTAAAGTATCAATAGATGTTTTTAAAAAGCTTCTGTCTTAAAGTGCACGTGACAGGTTTTGTGTTGAATGTTTCAGTTTCACATCGAGAGGCAGAAAAAAAAAAAACGTCTGAAAATAAAAGTCACTGAAAAAAAAAACAGAGAGACGCCATTTTGTGACATGTGAACCTTCATTTAACTAAACAAAGGAGTAAATCTCATCACACAGGTCCTGTCCTTGTTTACTTTGTTTACATTATGTTTGTTTACATTATGTTTGTTTACTTTGTTTACACTGTTTGTTTACATTATGTCTGTTTATGTTATGGTTGTTTACATTGTTTATGTTTGTTTACATTATGTTTGTTTACACTACGTTGTTTACATTATGTTTGTTTATGTTATGGTTGTTTACATTGTTTACTTTGTTTACACTATGGTTATTTACATTATGTTTGTTTACACTGTTTGTTTACACTATGTTTGTTTACATTATGTTTGTTTACATTATGTTTGTTTACGTTATGTTTGTTTATGTTATGGTTGTTTACACTTTTTGTTTACATTATGTTTCTTTACGTTATGGTTGTTTACATTGTTTATGTTTGTTTACATTATGTTTATTATGTTTGTTTACACTTTTTGTTTACATTATGTTTGTTTATGTTATGTTTGTTTATGTTATGGTTGTTTACATTGTTTATGTTTGTTTACACTGTTTGTTTACACTATGTTTGTTTACATTATGGTTGTTTATATTGTTTGTTTACATTATGGTTGCTAGGTAACAGTTCTTAAATGACCTCGGCGTCACATTTGCTGCTCGTGTCCAACAGGAAGTGACTTCATAAACTTAACAGAATAAAATAAATAAATAAAGTTTTTGTTTTTTTTTAAATAACAGTTTGAACCTGTCAGATGCACTTTAAAGCTGCACTACAGGACTTTTCTGGTTCAGCGTCTGTCACCTGCTCGTCGGTTTTACTTTGTTGTTACTTTTTTATTCCGGGTGACGCGGTGACATCTCCACGGAAACAAACGGGGGGAGTCTCTTCACCAGAAAAGTTCCGTAGTGCAGCTTTACGAAGGCTGTTGGTTTGATTCCCACGGGTTTGCTCCGCGTTCGCCCGGAGCTGCACGATTAATCGCGATCGAATTGAAAACCACAAAGGCTCATACAAACATGTCCCCCGTGCGTCAGATGCCCTCCCAAAGAGTCAGATGCCCCGCCCCACTTTTCAAACATAAAACACAAATCTAATCACAATTTCAAGACTTTTTTTCCCCCCAAATTAATTGTGCAGCCCAAATTTAAACCCAGCCACAGAAACGTGACCCTGTCCAGAGGGTTTGGCTCCTCCCACTTTGTGCGTTACATCATTTACATGGTGATTTTAAACATTATAAACAGTTGCATCAGAGGAGGGTTGTGAGTTCGATTCCCGGTGCTGTTTTTACAATGTGGTAAGTGTCTTTGACTCATAGCTCCGCCCCTTCACTCCTCAGTGCACCAGCAGATACAGTCCATGCGCCCTCTGCTGGATTATGACACACGTTTCATGCCAACTGAAGCTTTGAGTGTTTTTAAAAACGCTGGAATGATTCAGGGCGGAGCTTAAAGACGAGGTTTTATGTAAAATCCTTTGTTTTTTTAATCTTTCTCTCGTGTTCTGACGCCATGTTTGAGTCATCTAGAGATCTCTCCGGAGGCATATTCAATCCATGCTTACGGTTAGCTGTACCAGTCTGTACGAGGCTCCGCCCACAAGTCTACATCACCCACACGTCAATCCTCCATAAAAAACAATCCTCCAAAAACATGACAAAACTGTGCACTACGACTTCACAAACCTGGTGTGATGTGCAGTAGTTTCATTAGTGCGACGCAGCTGATTGTGTTGTGATTGTGCTCTGAAGGGGGAGGGGCTTAGCACAGAGAGCAAAGGGACGTCCTTTTGCACACGTCACACCAGGTTTGTGAAGTCGTAGTGTGCAGTTTTGTGTCGTGTTTTTGTAGATTTATAGAGTTGTCGTGTGGAGCGTGGGTGATGTAGGCTTGTGGGCGGAGCCTCGTACAGACTCGTACCGCTAACTGTAAGGAGCGTTTGAATATGGCCCGGGACAGATCTCTAGATGACTCAAACATGAATGACATAAAACCTGGTCAGACGTGTTTTTGACGAGGGAACGATGTTAGAACATGAGAGAAAGATAAAAGGTTCATTTTGCAGAACACCTCCCCTTTAAACTGATCAGGACCCGCCCCTTTAATCACCTGTGGAGTTTATGGCACCTAATAAAAGTCTGTGAAATGTAAATCTAGTTTAAAGTCCGTGCTGCGTTTGAGGTCCTCGCGTTAACATATTTAAAGTACACGTGTGTTTATCAGAGGGTTTAAAATGTGCACTTCTGTGAAATGAATCCAGACGTGAAAATATAAAACATAAATAAATCTCGTCGCTTAGCAACAGGTCCAAACTATGACGACTCCCTTTATGTTCTGAGCGTTTATGGCACGACATGAATCTGACATGGAAACGTAGGCTCATGCTGCGGCCCGGGGCGGCCCAGGGGCTGCGGCCCGGGCGGCCTGGGGGGGCCCGGGATCCGTGTTTTAGAGGTCCATGTTTGGAGGTCTGGTCCATGTTTGGTGGGCCAGTCCGTGTTTGGAGGTCCGTGTGTCGTGGTCCGGCCCGTGTGTCGTGGTCCGGCCCGTGCTGCGTTCAGGGCCTGTCCTGTGTCGTATTTATACATGTTGTGTGTGTTCCAGTCCGTCCTGGGTCTGTGGTCAGTTCCGTGTTTCGCTGTGACCAGCTCAGTGCGTGTGTGTGTCGTGTGTGTGTGTCGTGTGTCTGTGTCGTGTGTGTGTCGTGTGTTTATGTCGTGTGTCTGTGTCATGTGTTTGTGTCGTGTGTCTGTGTCGTGTGTTTGTGTTGTATGTTTGCGTGTTGTTTGTTCACATGACGCTGCTCTTGCTCTTTAATTTGTTGGTGCACGTGTTCATGTTGTGTGATTGTGTGTTGTTTGCGTGTTGTTAGCGTGTTGTTTGCGTGTTGTTTGCATGTTGTTTGCGTGTTCTTTGCGTGTTGTTTCCGGTCCGTCCCGTGCTTGCCGTCCCTCTCACATGACGCTGCACTTGCCCTTCAGTTTGTCGGCGCGCGTCTGTTTGCCGCCGCGTTTGCCGTCGATGCTCAGACTCATGTCGCGCTTCTTCTCGAGCGACAGCAGCTCCTGAAACAGTTCGGTGACGTTGTGGTTGGTTTTGGCCGACGTTTCCATGAAGGCGCATTTCCACAGTTTGGCCTGAGCCTCGCCCTGATTCTGCTCCACCTCACGCTGAGAAATCTCATCACTTTTGTTCCCCACCAGCATAATCGGAATGGACTCCACACTGCCTTTGATCGACACGATCTGAGGAGAACAAGAGAGTCAAGAGGGGCTAAAGGGGCGGGGCCTGAGGACTGAAGGGGCGGAGTCTGAGGACTAAAGGGGCGGGGTCTGAGGACTCAAGGGGTGGGGTCTGAGGACTAAAGGGGTGGGGTCTGTGGACTAAAGGGGCGGGGTCTGAGGAGAAAAAGAGAGTCAAAGAGGGGCTAAAGGGGCGGAGTCTGAGGACTCAAGGGGCGGAGTCTGAGGACTGAAGGGGTGGAGTCTGAGGACTCAAGGGGCGGGGCCTGAGGACTAAAGGGGCGGAGTCTGAGGACTCAAGGGGCGGGGCCTGAGGACTCAAGGGGTGGAGTCTGAGGACTGAAGGGGCGGGGTCTGAGGACTGAAGGGGCGGAGTCTGACGACCAAAGGGGCGGGGTCTGGAGGACTCAAGGGGCGGGGCCTGAGGACTCAAGGGGTGGAGTCTGAGGACTGAAGGGGCGGGGTCTGAGGACTGAAGGGGCGGGGTCTGGGGACTAAAGGGGTGGGGTCTGACGACCAAAGGGGCGGGGTCTGGAGGACTAAAGGGGCGGGGTCTTAGGACTAAAGGGGCGGGGTCTGGGGACTAAAGGGGTATCCACTCTTCAAACTCCACCCCTGCAGCCAGGTGTTTTTAGTCAGAAAAACCTGGCTGTAATCAGGGCAGTCCTGTGTGATGTCACGTAGTACGTTCAGATTTAGACATTTCTGAGCAGAAAGTCACAGATTTACCAAACACATGCACAGAAACAAAAAGACGCACGGATTTAGTGTTAAAACCCCAGACTACCACATGTTGTTTCATTGTTTTTGTCTGAAACATTAAAGTGAAAGTGAAACCTGGCAGCGCCCCCTTGTGTTCAGACGTGTTTTACCTGCTGGTAAATGGGCTTCAGCTCCTCCAGGGACTGGCGGCTCGTGATGGAGTAAACCAGGACGAAGGCGTGGCCTTTGGAGATGGACAGACGCTGCATCGCCGGGAACTGGTGACTCCCCGTAGTGTCTGTGATCTGAAGAGTGCACACACTCTTATCACAACTGATCACCTGCAAGGACAGAGAGTGAGACTGAGCACCTGCAAGGACAGAGAGTGAGACTGAGCACCTGCAAGGACAGAGAGTGAGACTGAGCACCTGCAAGGACAGAGAGTGAGACTGAGCACCTGCAAGACCAGAGAGTGGGACTGAGCACCTGCAAGACCAGAGAGTGAGACTGAGCACCTGCAAGGACAGAGAGTGAGACTGAGCACCTGCAAGGACAGAGAGTGAGACTGAACACCTGCAAGACCAGAGAGTGAGACTGAGCACCTGCACTGACAGAGAGTGAGACTGAGCACCTGCAAGGACAGAGAGTGAGACTGAGCACCTGCAAGGACAGAGAGTGAGACTGAGCACCTGCAAGACCAGAGAGTGAGACTGAGCACCTGCAAGACCAGAGAGTGAGACTGAGCACCTGCAAGGACAGAGAGTGAGACTGAGCACCTGCAAGGACAGAGAGTGAGACTGAGCACCTGCAAGACCAGAGAGTGAGACTGAGCACCTGCAAGGACAGAGTGAGACTGAGCACCTGCAAGGACAGAGAGTGAGACTGAGCACCTGCAAGACCAGAGAGTGAGACTGAGCACCTGCAAGGACAGAGAGTGAGACTGAGCACCTGCAAGACCAGAGAGTGAGACTGAGCACCTGCAAGGACAGAGAGTGAGACTGAGCACCTGCAAGACCAGAGAGTGAGACTGAGCACCTGCAAGGACAGAGAGTGAGACTGAGCACCTGCAAGGACAGAGAGTGAGACTGAGCACCTGCAAGGACAGAGAGTGAGACTGAGCACCTGCAAGACCAGAGAGTGAGACTGAGCACCTGCAAGACCAGAGAGTGAGACTGAGCACCTGCAAGACCAGAGAGTGAGACTGAGCACCTGCAAGGACAGAGAGTGAGACTGAGCACCTGCAAGACCAGAGAGTGAGACTGAGCACCTGCAAGGACAGAGAGTGAGACTGAGCACCTGCAAGACCAGAGAGTGAGACTGAGCACCTGCAAGACCAGAGAGTGAGACTGAGCACCTGCAAGACCAGAGAGTGAGACTGAGCACCTGCAAGGACAGAGAGTGAGACTGAGCACCTGCAAGACCAGAGAGTGAGACTGAGCACCTGCAAGGACAGAGAGTGAGACTGAACACCTGCAAGGACAGAGAGTGAGACTGAGCACCTGCAAGACCAGAGAGTGAGACTGAGCACCTGCAAGGACAGAGAGTGAGACTGAGCACCTGCAAGGACAGAGAGTGAGACTGAGCACCTGCAAGACCAGAGAGTGAGACTGAGCACCTGCAAGGACAGAGAGTGAGACTGAGACTGAGCACCTGCAAGGACAGAGAGTGAGACTGAACTGAGTGAGGACAGAGCAGAGGGGGAGAGCAGAGGGGGAGAGCAGAGCAGAGGGGGAGAGCAGAGGGGGAGAGCAGAGGGGGAGAGCAGAGTGCAGTACCATTACCTGTCTGTAGGTGTCCTCCACTGTGGGGATGTACGTGTCTCTGAAAGTTCCTTTGACGAAGCGCAGAACCAGAGAACTCTTCCCCACTCCCCCCGCCCCAAACACCACCACGCTGTAGTCATTACTCTGCTCGGGCATGCTGGGAAAACGAGTCCAGGGAGGCTCTGCTGGGGAACTCTGAGGAGAGAGAGAGAGAGGAGGAGGAGGGAGGAGAGAGAGAGAGGGGAGGAGGGAGGAGAGAGAGAGAGAGAGAAAACAAAAAGAGATTGAAGAAAGAAGTGGACAGAGAAGAACAAGGGGGAGAGGAGGAGGAGAGTCCTTAGTGTGGGTCACTTTTCCAGACGCTCAAAGTCTCTTCACAGTTTCCAGCGTTTTTGATTCACTCCACGACTGCCCTGGGGCAGACTGATGAGAGTGAGGCTGCCAATCTGCGCCATCAGTCCCCTCAAGACTCAAGACCAGGACTAAACCAGGACTGAACCAGGACTGAACCAGGACTGAACCAGGACTAAACCAGGACTGAATCAGGACTAAACCAGGACTGAATCAGGACTGTGGGGGACACGTTGGGATGTGGTTGCCGTGGAGACTGAGATGGGGAGCATCGCCGTGGAAACCGCCTCCTACACATCGCATCACTTCCTGTGTGGAGGCGGAGGACGAGGAAACACCAGAGACCGAAATAACTACAGACCCCGTGTAATCCTGGTTTAGTCCTGGTTTACTGCTATTTTAGACCTGGTTTAGACCCAGTTCAGCCTCAGTCTCATCCCTGGTCTAGTCCTGGTCTAGTCCTGGTCTAGTCCTGGTCTAGTCCCGGTCTAGTCCCGGTCTAGTCCTGGTCTAGTCCTGGTCTTGGCTCATGTCGTTGTTGCACCAGCTCAAACTGGATGTGGGTTTTCCTTTTGCGTCAGTCTCTGCGCAGACATTCCCCCACAGCCCCTCACCTCTCCCTCTCTCTTCTTTCCCTCTCTCTTCTTTCCCTCTCTCTTCTCTCCCTCTCTCTTTTCTCCCGCGCTCTTCCCTCTCTCTCTTTCCCTTCTCCTCCTTTCTTTTTCTCCCTCATCTCTCGTCCTCTTTCTCTTCATTCTCTTTCTATTGTGAGACGTGTGAAGGAGTGTGTGTCTCTGCAGCGTCACGACACTCACACACGCGCTCACACACACACACGCGCCCTCACACACACACGTGCTCGTGTCATAAGCTCTCTCTCCCTCTCTCCTTCTCCCTGCCTCTCTCTCCTTCTATCTCCTTCCATCTCCCTCTCTCTCCCTCTCTTTCTCCCTCCATTTCTCCCTCTCTCTTAATCTCTGCCTCTACCTCTCTCCCTCTTCTTCTTTCTCCCTCTATCTCCCTCTCTCTATCCCTTTTTCCCTCCCTCTCACTCTATCCCTCTCTCTCTCTCTCCCTCACTATCTTTCTCCCTCCCTCTTCCTCTCTCTCTTCCTCTCTGTCTCCCTCTCTATCCCTCTCTCTCCCCCTCCTTCTCTCTACCTCTCTCTTTCCCTCTCTCTCTTTCTCTCTCTCTTTCTCCTTCCCTCTCTCCCTCTGTCTCTCTCTCTTTCTTCCTCCCTCTCCCTGTCTCTTTTCCCTCCCTCTCTCTCTCCCTCCTTCTCCTCCCTCCCTCTCTTTCTCTCTCCCTCTCTTTTCCCTCCCCCCCTCTCTCTCTCCCTCTCTTTTTCCCTCCCTCTCCACCGTGCACGCGCTGTGGACCCCTCACTGGCACGCGCTCTCACGCAGACGCACGCGCTCTCCCGCAGACGCACGCGCGCGGGGCCGTTCTTTGAAGCTGGAGCTTCGAGCCGCGGGGCGTCCGAAGGAGTCAGGCCGAGGAAGACGCGCTGTTCCCGTGCGCGCGCGGAGCCGAG